>NC_091857.1:25333083-25636113 GCF_037783145.1 Equus przewalskii | reverse complement strand
GATCCTCCATTTTATGGATAAGGACAATGAAGCATGGAAAGGCTGATTCACTTGCCCAAAACCACACATGCGGCACATTGTATAATTCAAGTTTAAATTCCCATATATGGAAAGATTCCCTTCTACCAACCTACTGCTTTCTTATGAGCAAATAGAGAGGCTAGTGGTTTTCTACTCAAATTGCCTGTTACGATCACTTGAGGAGCTTTTAAAGGACGCCGATGCCCTGGTCCAACCCCCAGAATAGCTGATGCAATTGTTCTGAGAGTGGAAGCCCAGAAATTAGTTCTTTTTCATGTTCCCCATGTGATTCTAAATTGTTACAAAGGTTGAGAGCCACTCGCCTAGGCCCTAATGTTCCCGCAAGTTGTTTTATCCTTTGTATTTGAGCAAGTCTATTTATTTTGGACATCTCATGTATCTTTGACGTGAAATTCACAAAGAATGAAATATGCTATAATTTAGATGACACAGAGAAACTTTATTATTTTGCATAATAAGGCAGGATGTGTCTTATTAAGCCAGCTCTTTTAAGTGGGATTTATAATTTAAGATCATTGGGTTAATCACGAGTAAGAAAACCAAAGGTTAGCAGTGTGAAGGGTAAGAAATCTTTGTACTTTAGTACACCATATCTTTGGAATCAGTTACCGGAGGCCCAGCTCATCAATGGAGAATTCTTGAGAAAACTGAAAAATCACACACGGTTGACCAGGGCCATGAGCTAGTTAGTCCAGGTTCCAGGTCATGTAATCCTTAGTTCAGAGGTGACCCTTCAAACAATTGCATTTATTTAAAAAATGTATTCCTTATGTTGGAATGCCTTTGTCTGTGTTTTTCTCTCTAGGTTAAAGTGTTTGAAAGCTATACTGAGATGTTTTGCGTTTTGAAGTGTGGATCCAATGACAATATTTCCTTCAATGAGGAATGGGTCCCATGACTATGTCTTATTATACATGGAATCTACAAGTCCTCTGAAGTATCTTTTCTTCTTGTGTCTTCTTACCATCATTTTTAACACATGCTCTTTATTTTCTAAGTTTCTACTCTTTTCTTTTTTCTTTTTGTCTTTTTCTGCATCTTTTTCCCTTTCTCTCGACCTATATCTTAGGTCTACTGGGGATTTGTGGCATCACTATCAGATTTGTCATCCTCACTGTGTTCTATAAGAGTAAAGAGGTCAATTGTCCCTAGACTTAGACATCAAATTCTGTTTTAGAATTAGTAGTTTTGTGTATTAAGGAAGACATACAACTGAGATTAAGATTTTGGAAACAAATTGCGTAAAACTGAAATTTAACAAAGGTTTGAGGTTATGCCTCAAAACAAAGTGCTATAAACTAACCTTTAAAAGAAAGTGAATTTAATGTGTCTGTCTTTTAAAGAGAAACTCTAAACCAAATGTGTCTACCAAATACTAAAAACTTAAGATGTGAGCAAGTGGATGTGTAATAAAATGAAATAAGGCAAGTCTGACCCAAGCATTTATTGAAAATGGAAACGTTAGTGTTCTTAAGAGCTTTATTTTTGCAATAAAAATGATATAGTTCTTCAGTACGAAAACTCACATATTACAACTGGACAATGAATTTGAATTACAAAGTTGTTTGCGTGCATTATCCCATTTAATAGCCACATCAGATTTATTGTCCTTATTTTGCCTTGAGATCTTTGAGACTTTCGACAAGGTGAAAGACTTGGGCTGTGAACTCAAGGCTTCTGTTCAGACCTTTCCTGTAACATGACGTACCTTGTGATGACACCATCAGACATCAGGGGACATAAGGAGATGCAACTGAGATCAAATTTTAGCTCTTCCCTCCTGCCATGCTGCCACTCCCACATATGCGGTCTATATAACAAGGACCAGAGGTTGCATTTTTTATAATTCAGATAACTGTAAGATGTCCCTATTAGCCAATCTCCTTCAAATAAAAATAAGTCATACGAATATATCCAGATTAAAAGAAAGAAAAAGCACAAGTGTTCATAAAACTTGAGAGGGCAAGCTGTCCACATTGGTCTCACTGTAAGAGAAATACAGCCCTACATTTTTTATTCTTTTCTAAAGGCAAGGTGATTTTTGAAGTCTTCCAGCCTGGCTGAGCCCAGTGAAAGCCTAACTGTCAAGAATGCTGAGAGCAGAGGAGCCTGTCTAGAGCATGGAATCTGTGCTTTGTTAACATTGTATATCCACTCGCTGATCCTTCTCCCCAACTTTCTTCCTTCTCTGCTTGTACGTCTGTCATGGGCTCTGTTTACCTCCCCAGCCTTCATTCAATTCCTGTATCCTCCATCTAAAGTTTCCAGGTGTATTTTTATGTTTCATGGCATAGGGCAGCGTTGATGTATTATTGGATTAAAGTTTATAGGATAGAAAAATCTCTTTTTCTTGTTGTCATTATTCTTATATTTTTTTGAACATAGATCAATGGAACTGAGATTAGCTGTGACCACTGGTTGTAAAGTTCCTGCTAAGAAACTGTTATTGATATGCAATCTCCAAAGACTATAAAGCACCAGAAGTCCAAGAAGTATGGCTGTAACATGCCGCCAAAATGGTTATACACACATCCCTTTGGTTGTACTGTTGTTTCAGAATTTTTAGATGGAACTATTTCCTAGCAGCATTTTTCTGAAATTGCTTGGTTTTTATTTGTAGGACGCATAGTTACGTAGATCATAAATGATGTATTACACTTTAAAAAAAATCTTTTAGCAACTACTGCAAATGAGCAGCTCATTGTGATCTCGTTGGCTGTACTTGACTTAATGTGGAGGTAAGGGTGAGAGGTGAGAGGAGAATAAGCCACCTCCAGAGTGGGCACACAGAAGTGTTAGACAGTTTTGTGACTTTTAAATGTGTGGCCCCTGCATGTGTGGTTTATAGGGAAGAAAACTAGAACATTGCACAGGACATACATAGCTCATAATTGAAAATTGTGTCCACAGCTGATGCCATCTGAGGAGAAAGTTTTGTGGAGAAGGCAGCATTTCATCTGGAAATTCTAGTCTAGTTTGGACTTTGATAGGTAAAGGTGCAAGAAGAGAGAGAGTAGCAAGACTAACAAAATAGGACAGTGAATACAAAGTCAGAGAGGTGAAAAGATCCTGGAAATTGTCCACTTGGAGCATGAGACTCAGTTCCCTTGGAGTGTGGGATACGTATGAACAGGTTGTTTTGAAAAATGAGGTTGGAAAAGTTGCTGTTGATGACTGTGTTCCCATGTGCTGTGGGAAATGATGTGCTATTTCTCTGCTAGTAGAGCACTGGGAGATGATTTTTTGGTATGAACCCCAAAGCTTGAAATAGTTCATCTGGAATTTATAGATCCTCTGCTCCAACTTACTCTCTTCAGAGATGGAAGTGGCATTGTGTACTGATTATGACCAGAGTGTTGGAAGTAGGGGGTGGAGGGAAAACAGACTCCTCATATCGACTCCATGATTTACTAGCTCTATGAACTTGGATGAATTACCTAACTTCCCAGTGCTTCATTTGCCACATCTGCACCATCGAAATGAAAGAGTTGTTGTGCGAATAAGGGAAACAATGCATGTAGTACTTAGTGGCTAGAATATAATAAATGCTCAAAAAATGTGTGCTGTTATTATTACTGTTGTTGTTATTATCCATGATTTCAATGCTACCATCTCTTACTCTTCCTTGCTGTGGTTTTATCGGAATTATACGCGTTAACTAGAGTCAGTGGTCAACTGTCCTGATTTCAGGACAATCTGGTAAAAAGTCCAAAGCACAGAAACTCACCCAGGAGTTAGCAGTCAAGGCCCTGAAAGAATTGCTCACCTGTGCCACACTTCCAATAGTAATCTCTGTTCTGCAATTGGCTGCATTGCTCTGGCTTCCAGGTATGGGAATAGTAGGAGTAACATAGAACTAGGTAGATTTCATCCCCAGACTCTCTCCCTTTTGAACGTTGCTGACATCGGTATTTTATAGAAATCTTAAGGCAGTTTAAATCTAAAAGAATAAGGCACTTCCTTTCTTTCCAACCATTAAAGTACTTTTATTAAATCATCAGATGAGCACTTTCTAAGGGAAAAAATAGTTTATGTGTGGTTTGGATGCTAAGCATTGAGTCAGCGTCAGGCCTATGAAGGAGAAGGTCAAGCTATGCCTGCTGACACACAAGTAATAATAATGGAAAAAATAAAGACTGTCCCAGGTTTGCTAAATGAAGCCATACGTGTGGAAAAGCACAATACACCAAACGCTTTTTCTTTTTTCAAGATTATTCCCTCCATTGCCCACCAGCATTGTATCTTTTCCCTTCAAATACATACATTTTCCCAGGTTCCACTGTTGCCATTGCCTTTTCCCATGGGTTCTATATTTTTGTACAGCGCTAGTCATAGTTAGGTAATACTAAGCAGTACTGCTGAAAGCAAGCCATTTGAAATGACTTTTTAGGCTAGGAATTTCATAGAGGCTATATGTTTCCTCTTACTTTAGGGATTAATTACTTTTATAATACAAACAGTGACTGCAATATAAGCTTTGAGAGACTGACTCACTGAGGAAACAAGACAGGTTTGGAAAACGGATCCCTTGCCATTGACGCACATGGGAGAATGTTTTAAAAAATGGTAATCTGAGAAATTTAATTGCCACATAACAGTTCACATAAAACTGATACTATCAGTAAGTGGGCCATAATTAAATATTCCGTGATTCCGTGTCAGTGTCAAAGGATTGTGTTGCACAACCAGGTGTTTTGATTTCTTGAAATGAAGGAAAAGAAAAGGAAATGAATTTTCAGTCATTTAGTGTAGTTTTCCTCCCTGGAGATGTCATTCTGCAGAGCTACAAAATGAGTTAAGGATGACATGATAAATTTAGGAGATGAAAAAGCAAGGAAGTCATGTTTACCTACTGTGTACCACCTTTGTAAGGTTGAACCCTTTCATCTTTTTGTACCTCATTTTTTTCCATTTCTAACATAGGAGGGACTGTTCCGGGCCAGCGCTCTGAGGGGCTACCCAGAACCCCTTCAGGGACCGCTACCAATGGAGGCTGGGAGAGGAAAGGAACCCAAGTGGATTTCAACCATTGGCACAAAGCCATATTTTATGTAAGACTTTTATTTAGTTTGAACAAAGTATTTTTTGGGAGAAAATAGTTTTAAACCAATGACCGCTAGATGATTTCTAGGTCATTTGCAGCATTAACATCGTCATTTGAATCTGTCTTCAATGACTCCTTGGAAGCACCTAAACCAGAGGAAAGGAAGAGAAAGAAAAAAGCAAAGACATTGATTCAGTTAATAATCCTTAAAGAGGGCCCTCTTTCATTAATTTTTTTCTTTAAATATTTATTTTTATTATCTTGAAAACAATACGTAGAGTTGTGAAAAGGTAAAAGAAACGTTTCAGACATACATGCACGCTTTCATAGATCTGCTTCTCTTGGTAGCTTTTCACTTTTAAGGACAAGTGGCTGAGGCAAGCACCCATTCTTCTATTTCATTATTCATTATTCATTCTTATTACTTGGCTTTCCCAAGTAATAAACCCGCGTCTTCTTTGTGGCTTCTTTTCCTGTGTCAATATCGAGATCATTCTGTCAGCCAAGAGATCCTACAGCCTAGGAAAGCACGAAAGCTAAGACTTGTGCTCGTAGATGCTTCATACACATAAATGCAAAAAGAATGCTTAAACACCCATCTGCTTCCTTTTTGGTCTCATTACATAGTTACATTTGAAGGGCATTTGCTGTGAGTGTTTGTGTGTGTCATGGGAAGAAAAGTAGAGGAAATGGGAGGCAATTTAGTGTGCTGGAAAGTTATGGAATTCCATGTTTTGTGTTGCGTGGATGATGCATCCTAGTTAGTGACATTATTGTGCAACTTTGCTCAGTCACGGTTTTCCTTGAGGTGAATTTGGTGCAGCTTTTCCATTTCAGTGTTCAGGGCATGACAATGTGTGCTTCATAAACTTGTCTAAGAGGAAACTCTGACAGATTATAATGAGCAAAACCAAATCCACTCTCCTAACATAAAAGTATAGAAGGCTTCTCAGTGGAGCCTATGCCATGAGAATCTGTCTCATTCTACTCCAGCTGCAAAGGGAGAAATGACAACTGTCTGCCAAAGGTTTCGAGAAAGAGGAGATTTGCTCTTATTTCAGAAAATCTACCTTTGTACAATATTCAAACTATACTTACACTCTTGACTTTACGTATGCTTGCAATAATGACCTTCCTCATCTCCTGTTACAGCTGCTGCCACATAGCTCTCACTGTAGACTCAGCCAGTTCTTAAATCTTGGCGACTTACGCTTTCTCTGAGATTCAGTCACCTGTATGTTATAGAGTAGCTGGTTTTGCTTTACAATTGGTCTTACTCCTAAATTAGGCTCTATTTGCTTTGTGTCTTTTGTCCAAATGTCCATCATACTTGGAGAGGCAATATGATAAGTATACAGAAGGAAAATCCTAGATTTGATTTGGAAGACCTGGACCTGACTATTCCCCTCTTTGGTTGTGTGATTTGGAGCAAGTCACAACATTCCTTGCCTAAATTTTCTTATCTGTAAAATGGGGTAACATCTATTATCTTCTCCCCAGCACTGTTGAGTTGTCATAATGAGATGCTTTGTAAACTCCACAGCAGTAATCAAATTATTGTTACTATTATTATATTTCTAGTTATTGAGTTGCTCTCATTTTTTTGTTGCCCAAGGCTAATTTTCTCTCCAGGAAATTTCTGAGACCATGAGGTGTCTTCCTTTTACTCTCCAGATCCATTCTCCATCCTCCCTCCCTGCTTTACCCCAAGGCTGACCAGTATGGATTGTGTCAAAAGTTTCCTTGTCTCCCTGTTTCCTGTTGCAATGGGCCAAAGCACTGGGCACAGGCAGAAGATCAGAGGGAGGCAGAAGAGGGAAGGTGGGATATTTAACCAATGGCTCCCAACTTGCCAGGTCACCATGGATTGGCTGCCCCTCTACGGAAGGCTCCTGTCGGATGGCTTTCTCTTTGGGCTCTGGGAACCTTACTCTACTCCTCTCCCTTTATATCTAGGAGTAGTAAGAGCTCCCCACTCTTGCTACACCTGGGGCACTGTGCTACCATTTTTGGCTTTACCCATACCTTTAGAAATACTTCTTTTATTAAACTCACCTGAAATTACCCAATCTGAGAGTGCAGTTGTTTCTTGCTTGGAGTCTGGCTACTCTAGTCATTGAAGAAGACGCACAATACGTAAGCATATTTTTAAATGGACAGTTTATAAAATAGTTAATTTTAACGTTACTTACTATTGCTACTAAAGGAATAAACCACTACACTTTATTTTCTTCAACAATCTGAATAAGAAGTTAAAAAATATGTTACTTTAGTACAGAATTTGGCTCAGTTGGCAACACACAGCAGGAAAAAGCTGCTTTAAAGATCACAGTGGCTGATGGCTATAGAACAAACGGGAAGTTTTGAGAAGACAATGTCACTATGGTGTTGATTGATTTCACGTGGCTTTGAGCTTTTCTGGCACTACAAAGGTCACTACTGTATATGGTTTGCATATGATTTGTGTGTAATGCCAGGATGCAGCTTCCTTCTCTCAATCTCTTAAGTTCACTTGGCATTGTGATTGATTCAGGAGTAAGGTCTTAAATTTTTGGCAAATAGGATTGCCTAACTTCTATTTGTCCAAGAAGTAGTGCATACAGTTAAAAAAGACTCTTGTTTTTTTTCAGCTAAGTAGTCCAAATTAGATTGTATTCTGGGCTTGAAGAATTTACACTCTTATACTGGATCATTGGTTATTTGGTATTCTTACACATGTAATATCACTTTTCCTTAATGCATATGTTCTCAATAAAAGGTAAAAGTTCTATTGCATTTTGAGGAAGAATCAACATATTTTAAAGATAGCATTTTATTAAAACCTTCAATAGTGAAGAGGAGTAGACAATAATAAACAATTATTTCAAAACAGAGTTATCTGAAATCTTCTCTTGATTTCTTGGTGGCTACATGATAAATTTCAAATTTTCTGGTTTCATTTTACCAAACTTGCCTCTTGCTATTCCTTTCAGGTCTTCTGTATACAGCCAATGGGACATGGTGAATTCAGTGGAAAATAACACAGTAGCTCTGTCTTAATACCTAGGTTTAGATTTCTGTAAACCTTATGTGGGAAAATTTCAATCCAATGGGGAAAAATAGAATTGAGGAAAGGAGATCATGAGAGAAACTATCAAAATTCTGATGAGTACAGTTTATGTTTATCAAAGTAGAACCATAAAAACAGCCCACCAAGTAATGTACCATTGCACATACCTCATTTGGTAATTAGCAGCATGGATTGGAGAAACATTCCTGTATCATCCTTTGATCACCTGTAACTCCTCAATATCTCCTTTCTCCATATGTTAAATATAATTATTATAAATTTTTTTTGTTCTATGCCACGAAAATGCAGTGCAGAAGTTTTCCTGTGTCAGTCCACCATCTACATTTTCAAGGCCTTTCTGATTTTCTGACTTGAAATTATCTTTCATCACCCTGGTTTCAGTGTATTTCCCAGACATTCACATGCGTGCCTGAGCAGGAAAACAAGCTTGGGGTAGTCTTTATTTCTCAACCCCCATGTCCCAATGCAGGGCTGAATGGTGCCAATTCTGAACATGATAACTGCATAACAGCCCCTCTCCACCTATAACCTCGGGGATGTTTCCACCCATAAACCAAAAAGCGCAATTACAAGGCTTGGGATAGCCCTCCCTCCGCTCCCCTTCTCTCTCCTGCAGTTTTATTGCGTTGCCTCTCCTTTTTCTCTACCTTATGATTTATTGTGGCTTCCTTTCCCCAACTTCTGGTTTCCTATTTCTCTAATTATCTGCAGCAGGAAGAACCTTAAATTCATGTGCATGGAAACCAAAATTCCCCTGAGGACATACCGTGTAGCATGAATCCATCTGAACTAAAATTTCACCCAAGGAGAACTTGAGATTGGACATGAGTGATTATTCTATATATTTTTATAGGGTCTCCTTGCCCTTGCTCATGATCTTGCCTCTTCCCAAAACAGTCTTTTTACTCTTTGTCATCTGGAAAACGTATATTCATTCCTTAAAACCCAAGTCAGATGGCACTTCCTCTAGGAAACTTTTCCAGCTCTATCAGGCAGAATTAGTCAACTCTTCTGGGGCCAGATAGCCCTTTGACCTCACATTTGTTACAACAAGAACATGTCTTCTTTTCAACACCTAGTATGTATTTGGCATTGACCACACTGTATTAGTACATGTTTGCTTGTCTGTCTCACTTAGTTGACTTTGAACTTTTCCAAAGCAATGATATTTTTGCCTTTTTATATGAGGCTCAGAGTTAAGATGCTGGTGGGTATCTGGCATAGAGTGAGAATAAATGTTTGCTAATAAATGATATGTGAATATTTGAATGAGTACATTAAATGAAGTAGTAAGACTGTTCAGTAGACAGATGTCAAAACTAAGGTTCTGAATATGTATATAAATAATATATATTAATATATTAATAAATATGTATATTTATAAATGTTAATTCTTATCTTTACCCCTACTGAATATATTTTCATCTTTAGGCTTTATTAGCTGGATTGCAGATAGCAACCGTGTCTCTCATTCTCATCATTATACCCCCAGCTCCACATACCTGGTGCCCAGTAGGCACTTAGTACAGATTTTTAGAATTTAAGAATAAAGAATAAAAAGGCAAGGATGTAGGATGGAAATAACTCAATCTTAAGCCTTGTTTTTTTTTAAATGGAGACAAACACTTTCAATTTGGTTATTCTTTCAACCCAAGCTGCGTCTCTCCTAAATCTGTATCACTTTCAGAAGTGAGTCAACGTGGAAAAAGTGAAAGTGGAGATATAACCTGGTCAGAGTTCATCAGAAGAGTTTTGTCTGGAAAATCCCCCTCAACACATCAGAAACAAATGGTGTGAAACAAAGATGAACCCGGGGATGGAACTGATTAGCACATTTAAAAACTGCCTGGCAACCGCATACATCAGTTGATTCTTTGACAAATGCATTGCTTTGCCTTTTCTTCTCTATAACTGGTTTGTTTTTGAAGGAAAAGGGGTATTCTGCTGAGAGGAAAAATATATTTTCTCATTGTGAGTACTCATCTTTCTTATTTCTGTTAAAATTATAGTTATTGATTAAAATCCAAGCCTCTTTTGTGATCATGATGTTTTGTATGATATCTACAGGTACAAATACTCCGTGTGTTAAAGAAACATGCACAAGCAAAACAGCACATGCTGTACTCACAGCCAGTTGCACAGAATGCTCATGCGGGCATCTGCTGCTTATTAATTTTCTTCCTGTGATTTGCATCATTCTTTTGAAGAAGCTCCAGCAGCCTATTGCTTTGCCCAATTGTTTATAATGTCTATAAATCAGGGACTTGAACCAAATGAAATGCCTAGGTTGTGTTTGCAAAATATTTGGATATTCAGGTTTTATTTTAGTTTCCTAGCTTTAGAAAACATATAGCTTAAGCTCTGAATGAAGCTTATTTTCTGGTTACTCCTCTTTTGGGAAATTGTTACTTTTTCAGCCAATTAGTCAGTTCAAATCATGTTTTGGCGTATCTTTCAGTTTGTTTTTAAGTTCCTGCTGTAAACGTTGACAGTTTTTCTTTCTCAGGAATCTTATGACTAGGCAAAACAAAACACAACTTTATCAGCTACATTCTTAGAGATCAGATAACAGTGCCCAGTGACCAAGCCTATCTTCTAGCACTTGTTTTAACATTCAGTAATAAGATTTTTAACAATAGCTATAGTTCAATGACTAAACTATGTTCTGTTTTGAGGTCTTAGTGAGTTCAATTTGGAATATGGGAATTTCTATTAGAAATCCTGGTGAAGTGGACAAGCTGGGAAGGAATCCAAGATTTCATGCTTGATTTATTGACCGTGTGCGTCAACAGCATGCTTTTAATTCGAAGAGTGACTTAAAAATACTCAGAATCTGTGCTTAGGTCAATTCTGAGTCTATATTTTGTGTCACAGACGTTATCTCCAGCCTTCTTCCTTCATTTCCCCGTCACAGTTTTATAGAAGGATGTGGTAGACAAGAAATTACAGCTAACAGCGTGAGTGAATCAGTTACACGAAATGTTTATGAGAGGCAGTGAATAACACAACCTTAGGGGGAAAAATCCCCGTGTGTTTTTTGCTCTTTTTTTCAGAGATTAACGTTGATGGACTAGTTGTCCCAACTTGATACCTAGGCAGGCCTACACAGTGTGACTGCAAGTCTGAGGCAATTTTGACTATATTTCTTATTCATGTGACCTTGGCTTTAATGTAGATATATATCCAAAGAGCATGCATTTTTAGGTGAACAAACTATTTCAATGATTAAGCTACTCAGTTAAACAACGATACTAAATGTATTGTTTACACTAAAAGTGACTGGTTAATACTATTTGCATTTGCATAGAACTAAACAGTTTGCAAAATATTTACACCTCTTTGACTCACTTTAGTGGAAGAATAGGAATTATTAGACTCCTTTTGTAGATCAAGACCCCAAGGATCAATACAGCCCATTGATTCACGACCAAGGTTAAAAGAAAACCAAGATGCATTCCAAGACTTATATCACAGTCTCTTTTTTTAGTGTCTGAAAATATGCTCATTTCATAAGATACATCAACTTAACTTATGCAGCCACCTGTTAAGAAGTAGTTTTTAAAACTTGGACTTCTGTGTCTTACCAGCAAAATGGAATTCGAAAGTAATTACTACAAGGCAACAAAAGATCCAACAAAAGAAGTGCCTTAAGAGTCCTGAAAGGAAGACTTCATTCTCTCCACAGGACATTTTGTGCATTGTGCATCAAACATTTTCTTAGGAACCATACCAAGAATTTGGCAATTGGCCTCGGAATACTTACTTCATTCCAAACCGTCCTATTTGGTGAACAGAATCAGTCAAACTGCTTGGTTTCTTAGGAACAAACCAGTAAACTAAAACAGAATCTCCCAAACTGATGTTCCAATGAATACTAGCTCTGGCGAAGATGTCACTAGGTATTTTAAGAACAAATTGCAGAGGGTCAAACAATTTGGGAGAAAGATGCAAATAGGTCCCATTCCAGGAGATTTAAATGACATTAGTTCTGAAGTAAATTGCTGTGAAATGTTTTTCTAGTGTTTCTCAAACTTTTGGAATACAAACACACACAAATATATGTACATACATATATAAGGATATATATTAATTATCATTTATACATTTATTAATAAATTTTAATAACTCAAGGAACCAACTTTGAGAAATGTTAGGAAAAGGATTCACTTATTTACTAATTGCCTTAACTTTGCATTATCATAGCATTTTATAAGATTTATGGATTCTGCTATATTATATGATTTTAAATATTACTGTGTAACAATCAAATCAAACATTTAAAATATAAATGAAAAAGAGTTTCAAAGTACAACAGGAAAGCCTTTTTTTAGTGCACACGAATTCTGCTTATATGATGTTATTCCACTCCTATAAAGAACCTTCAGTGTCTGAATTTCCTGACTTAACTCCTCAACCTGAAAGTCTGGTCCTCTGACATCTGGGCCCATCTACCTTCTCAACTTGTTTCTTTTTCTTTTTTTTTTACATGGTTGAACTCACCACCACCAATCAACTGGTATAATGGATCTCTGTAGACTACTTCCTCCAAAATCATCACAATACACATTTTTCTCAAGCTCACGTGGAGCATTCACCAAGACAGACCACACTTTGGGCCATAAGACATACCTTACATTTAAAAGAACAGAAATCATACAATGTCTGCTCTCAGATCCACATGTTGCTTTATTACATGATCACATTTTGGAATAATATCCTTCCTTCCTCTTTGGTGGGATCTGAATTCTTTTACAGCTCCTTCCATTTGAGTCCTTGTGTCCACTAGACCCTCAAGTGTCAGGTGGCAGGCCCCAAAGCAGTCGCAGGTCATGGCTAAGTTAAGACTTGGAGGTCCAGCCATCCAGCACCTCCAAGGGCAGCTCTCCCACGGAAAGGCTGGCCTTGCTTGTTATCCGGAGGGTGGCTGACTCACGATGTTCCATGCTGTGTGCCCTGGCTTTTGTTCCTTCGCCTGTGACTCAGTTCCTCCATGCTGTCTCTACATTTAGCTTCATTTCTCCCAGCTGTGACCCGTGTTCCTGGTTTCATCCCTGGCTTCCAAGTCCAGTTAATGTTTTTTAAGAGACTTTTTCCCTTCTTATGCTTCTGACTTGTTGTTGATATGTCTTCCATGCTTAGCCCTCTGCCCTTGGCCATGACTCTGACTAACTGGAAATTGCTGATCAAGGGCTGGAGGCTACTTCCTTGAGTGCTCTGACTCTTATGGTCCTGGCACCACGATGACCTCATTTGTGCTGTCACAGTAGTGATATTTTCTTTTTCTGAATTATTACTGCACACGGGCCCTGTACTCCTTACTTACTTGCTGTTTGTCAAAAAGTGCTTTCTCTAATGAACAAGGCCTTTATAATGCAAAATATTAGACTAGGTTTAAGGGATTCTGACGATTATGGATTATACTGAAATAGAGCTCAGATCTACATACTGTTAATTCAGTGAATACTGGGCTCCTTTAAGGTGTTCTTGGGTTCTTTGTTAAATTACATCACAAGTCGTTCTTAGTCTCTGGCCTAGGTCTGCCTGGTCCCAAGGGGGCAGATCATAAGAGATCATAAGATAGAAGGTGAATATTTCTCATTAGGGAGTATAATGCTGGCATTGCAAAGTGGTTCTGTAAGCCAAGGCTTTGTAGGGGGATGAGGATGACAAGAGACCCGGAAATGCAAATGAGAAACGACGTGCCTACCTCCTTCTGATTCTTTCTTATCCTCTTTCTCTTTCCTCAATATTACACACTTTTAATGAGCAAAAATGCAACAAATACACTGAGATGAGAGATAAAGCAGAAATGATCAAATAATGTCTCCAGGAAAGTTTCTATTCTGCTTCATGTTATGCAATGATGGAGAGAGAAAACTAAGACATGTTATTTGTTAATGAGCTAATTCACATTAAAAACTGTCCAAGGAAAGCATGAGCATATTTGTTCGTGTCCAACATATGTAGTAGAGGAGATGAATGTACTTGGGGAAGAAAAGTCGGAAACTAATTAGTGAAGAGAAATGTCGTGATTTCTCTAAGTTCGGTCGCCCCCAATCCTTCCCTTGACTATCCCTCAGGCCACCCTCCTCCTCTTCCTCTGGCAGGAGACAACCTGTGGCCTGTAGGGGTGGATCCCAAACTGGGTTCCTTCAGTGAAGTGTACAGAGCTTCCGAATTGGGGGGAGAATCCTGGAAGCTTTTGCCATTGCTGACCTCTCAAAGTCTAAGGCCATAAAAAAGAGCAGGGCCTCTGCTGCACAAAATGTAAGAAGTAGGCGTAGTTTACAGGCCAGACTGTAGTGGAAACAGACAAGAGTAAAAACGTGTATAATCCTTTTATAGAAGTGAATTTAACAAGAATGGAAACAGACCATACAGTCATACTTAGTACATTTTATCCCTAAAATGGGTTTTCAATCTTTCTATTTTCTACCACTTTCCAGACTTTTCTATAGCAAACAAAACGTGAGTCATAATGGACTAATATATAATGTTTCATTTTACAAACGATTTATATAGCATAATGGCTTTCAGACTTTGAGTGATCCCAGTGGGCTGTGTTCTGAAAACACTTCCTCCTTCCTTCTGGTTATTGACTCCGACAAGCCCATTCTGCCCTGCTTCTCAGCCTTCTGTGGGTCTCCTGTCCACACGGTACTCAGACTTTGCCAGAAGAAATAACAGTCCAGGGGTTGCCATATGTCCCAAGTAGGGCCAACTAGAGTAATGTTTTTAAGTTAACCTATCAACATGTGGAGAGAAAACTCTCTCTTTCATTTGGGAGGATGTGAAACTGGGTTGCTCGCAAACATGTTTCCTGCTAGGTGAGAAGATGCAAGATGCCAAGCAAAGACAGAGCTGGGAGATGGATGCTGAAAGCCCTTTGGTTCCTGATTCCTGTAGTTTTTCCTTC
The DNA here is from genome assembly GCF_037783145.1 of Equus przewalskii. Taxonomy (NCBI): domain Eukaryota; kingdom Metazoa; phylum Chordata; class Mammalia; order Perissodactyla; family Equidae; genus Equus; species Equus przewalskii. The sequence continues at coordinate 25,621,041 of NC_091857.1, read as the reverse complement.
CATCTTATGAGCTATACCAGTGGCATTCCAGCTACATGAGCTATGAATTCCTTTTAAACTTGTGATAATTTGCATAGGACTTTCATTACCTCCGATGAAGAGGCCTAATATAATGTGGGGTGATACATGTAAGAAAATGTTGAGCTCGGTGCACCTCACCACATCTGTGTATGGGAGTGAGGGGCGGGGAGGTAGGGAATAACCTCAGAGCACGTCCCAACACTGACTTAAGTAGCATGCATTTGGGCATGTGTACTTCATTTAGGCTTGAGCCCCTCTGAAAATAGGACCTGAGACACATTTATCTTTACACCACATGGCCTATCACCATGGGCACAGGATGAACGCTCAGTTAATGCTTAATGGGCAAAATGAATCGAGGAATGAAAAAAGAGATACCCCTTAAACTAACGTCTGGTTTGATAACATTGGCTTTGTCGAAAGTGTAGATTTGAGGTCCATTTTGCAGCAAAGCTCACTATCTCTTCTGTTAAAATCCAGAAATCAATCTTTTGTGGAGGTGGGTGGGAGACTGAAAATTTACTTGTGACTTTATTCAGTCCAGCAACCTCCAAGTGAAGAACATGGCTTTAGAGGCAGTCAAGTGATTTTTATTTCGAAAATGAGTCTTAATTTTACCTAACATGGTCTTTAGGAGGATTAAGGGAAAAATCTATCGATCAATATTGCCTGGCACAGAGTCAGTACTCAATAAATTTAAGCTATAACTTGAAAAACAAACCTACAATAAAAAGCAAACAACACACAAAGGTCATGGAGTTCACTCCATCGACAAGTTGCTTATCAATCATCAAAGTTTATAAATGTCCAGATCTTATCCCCTTAAAATATGAGATCGCACCCAAGGAAGAATGGGCCCTACTGGACACTTCTCCATCTCCTCTTCTTGTTTCGGTTTGTGTACAGCTTTGTCTCTGTTTCCAAACTCCAGAGTTTGAAATGGAGATGGGTGAGGCAAGGTCACTGGCTGTGCTGGGGACACAATGACTGCCATATTGTTATAGCCCCCTGCTTTCCTCCATACAGGGGAGGGCTCTGGTCCTGACAGTTTCTGTGAGCTGGGAGCAACCAAACTTCTTTAGAATTGAGCCAACAATTCTAATTTACTTCTCTTTCTCCTCCTCCTATGACTTCTATGACAGGCAGGCGCTGAGCTCTCTTGCTCTCTGACTTCTGGTTGAGTGCAGCCAACCAGCCAAGGGGAGTCTCCAATGAGAGATCTGAAGATGGAAGAAGAGAAAGGATGGGATGCTGAGTCCTCTGGCTTTCTCCCTGCTGGGCTGCAGGATAGGATTTATTTCTCACTTTTACTGCAGGCCACCAGTCTCTAGGCAAGCAGCCTCTCCTACACCTACTGCTAAAAGCCACAAATTACCAGGTTCTGGAAATTGCTTTCTTACAACCCACTTCAGCTCTAGCTCCTCATTTTTTTGGCTCGGGTTGTTTCAAAGCTCCTTTTTGGTTTCTGTTAACCCTGCCCACTGTTTGTAAATAGTCCCTTCATTTAACTTTTCTCAGTTACTCCATTGCAGTGTAGCATCCTCATTGATACAGAGCCTTTTAACTGCCAACACATTTTGCTTAGGTAAATGATATCATTTAATCTTCACATCAATATCTTTTAGTGGTACATGTTATCTAGATAAAGAAACTTGAACTCAGAGAGTTGTATTAACTTTGCAAAGGCATCTATCTAAGAGATGGAAGAGCCTGAATTTAAATTCAAGTCTTCAGCATCCTAATGCAGGCCTGTAACCACTACCCCATGGTGTCTTCTCCTCAGCAGATGCAAATGCTTCCACCAGTTGAAAATTCAGAGGATATATGTGCTTCTGTCCAGTGTATCTGAGAGAAGACCTTATTTGGCATAACAACTTTGTCTATTGATAAAAGTCTTAAAAACTGTGTACAGTTCAAGTTTCTGAATGCGCATACTCAGCATTACCTAAGTGCTCACTTTATTATGTCTTAAACTTGATTACTAGAGTTTTAATCCCGTTTTTACCCATACTGGAATAATTGTTAGAAGAAATTTAATTGACCCACACTGAAGTATATTTACCCGCAAATCTTTACAAGCATGCATTTTTTCTGTAAATGTATTCCATACTGTCTTTATTTCTAAAAACTTGAATCAACCTTGACCCGAAATTATTATTTTACTTGCATGTCTGAATACCTAAATGCCCACAAACTTATAACAACATTTGTCAGTCTCAATTCTAAATTTGACAAAAATTTATTATTTTTCCAGTCCTCTATTTTCTCAAAAGACTTCAGTCCAACTGGCACTGGTCAAGAATGAAATTTACATAATTAGTCCCTTTGGCTTTTGTCTGATAAAGCCAAACATTCTAACTTTGGTGATTTTCCCTCAAATACCATTATTTTATTTCACATAACAGATACTTGAACTTATCCCCATAATTTTCTTTACTTTCATTCTAAAGTTTTCTTAGGTTAATCAATCATTGCTTCCTCTCATTTCTTTGTGGTCTTGAACTGTCTGGCCCATCAATGAGCATTTCCTTCACTAGAGTCTCTCACAACAATAATCAAAGCATAATTCTCCACATCCTCTGCCATGAGCTGTACTGCTGCTAAATTCCTGAAAGGATAAATTCAACCTGTATTAGATTATCTGCCACCTAAGTGATTATTTAAATTCAGGAAGATCCTGGTGATATCCCCAGTCTTTTTCTTTTTTTGCTGAGGAAGGCTGGCCCTGACCTAACACCTGTTGCCAATCTTCCTCTTTTTGCTTGAGGAAGATTGTCCCCAAGCCAACATCTGTAGCAATCCTCCTCTATTTTGTATGTAGGACACCACCACTGCATGGTTTGATGAGTGGTGCCTAGGTCCACACCCAGGATTTAAATGTGCAAACCCTGGGACACTGAAGTGGAGTGCACGAGCTCAAACACCACGCCACCAGGCCAGCATGATATTATCAGTCTTTGAACACCCCAAAACAAAGTTAATTTCTATTCTCTGGTTACTAACAAAGCAATGTGCAATTTCCAAATCAACTGAGGAAGTCCAATGAGAAAGGCTTGCTCTTCATCAGAGGGGAAAATTATTTTAGATTTTTGTTGAGAAGCTGGAGGACAGCATGCACTGCCACCACAGGACAGGGTGATGGAGAGGAGAGAATAATTGATATGGACACCAAAGCCCAGGTTAGGCCCTGGAACCATCTCATACTTCTGAAGTTGACTGTTTAAGTCTCTGCTCTTGTTTCTCATCTGAATGATACAGATAATAATGAGGGGAGGTGCCTTGCCTTCTCCAGTTCTTGGTAGAAGGACAGAATGGACAGGCATGCAAAAAGTTTTTAAACAGGTAAACCCTATGCAAACTCCTTAGATCTTGGGACCAACCCTTACGGACCAATCTTTTTTAGCTATCTGACTGACCACATCGACTTTTGTGATGACAAGATTAGTTTTCCTGAACTAATCTTTCTGTCCAACACTATTGTATATCTTTCTATTTTTATTACTGGAGAATTGCCATGCAGGTCCCTGCTTCTTCACATACATTTTCATTTATCTCTATTGCTCTCCTCTAGCCTTTAGCTAAGAATCTTTTTAAAAAATCTTTATTTTTAACTATGAAATTAATGGACATGCACTATAAAAGATCAGAAAATGCAGAAAGCATGGATTAGCACTGTCTAAAAAAATAAAATATGAACCACAAAATGAGAGGATTATATGTAATTTTTAATTTTCTAGTAGTCACATTTATAATAAAGCAAAAAGAAACTGGTAAAATTAATTGTAATAATGTATTTTATTTAGTCCAATACATCAACACAAGATAATTTCAGCATGTAGCCAATATAAAAATTATCAATGAGATATTTTAAATTCTTTTTTTATACCAAGTCTTTGAAATCTGGAGTGCATTGTAGCACATCTCTCATCTCATTGGGACCAGCGATATTTCAAGTATTTACTAGGCATATGTGGCTAGTGGCTACCACATTGAATGGCCCATGTATAGACAAAGGGTATTAAAAGTTATTTCTTCCACCAGTAAAAAAAAAAAAAAGCAATCAGAAACCACTATGAAGATAGGGGTTACATTTTTCAAGGCATTTCTATGTGAATATATAAATTTTTTTAAACAAAAATGAGCTCATATTATAAAACAGGTTTTGAGCTTGCATTTTCCTTCTCCTCTTATCAGTATGTCATGGGCATCTTAGTTCTGTTCCATTGCCCAACTGATGAAACACTTTTTCAGCTATGTTTTTCTAGCAGGACTCATGGGTAGTACAGGCATACCTCATTTATTGTGCTTCACTGATACTGCGTTTTTTACAGGAGCCTCCACCAGCAAAATGATTATGAGTCACTGAGGGCTCAGATGACGGGTAGCATTTTTTAGCAATAAAGTATTTTTAATAGTTTTGTTAGACAAAACACTATTGCGTATTAATACAGCGTAGTGTAAACATAAGTTTTATATGCACCGGGAAACCGAAAGATTTGTGTGACTCACTGTGTTGCCATGTTCGCTGTATTGTGGTGGTCTGGAACCAAACCCACAGCATCTCTGAGGTGTGCCTGTGTTACCCTTGCATGTATGAGAATACCTTTTAGTTGCTTTTTCAGTTAAATCCTAGTTTGGTTGGGCACAGAATTATGGGGTCACAGAGCTTTCTCCTCTGAACTTTGTACAAATTTTGCTCCAATATCTTCTGAAACTTGATATTTCCAGGAAAGGAATATGTTCATCTGGTTTTTTTTCCTTTCCATTTCTTTCCCTTTGAGTTCTTGAAGTTTAGAGAAACTTCAAACAAATTTCCACGGTAGCTATGTTTCTGCTTTCAGTAAACAATGTGAGTATTTAATCTTTCTTCAGCTCAGACAAATTTTAAAGTATTGTTTCTTTTTATTATTGTTTCTCCTTTGTCCATTACATCTTCTTCTGAAACTTCTAATATATGGTTCTGAGAGTCCTGCTATTTTCTAGATTGTTTTTCTTTTCATTCATTATTCTCATCCCCTTGTCCTTTATCTCTGAATTCTTAGTTCTAGAAGAATTTCTTGAAACAGCTTTCAATACCACTGAGTATGTAGCATACAACTTTCTGGTTCCTCCCTAGCACTTGAAAACTTAATGAGCTTGCTTTAATTCTAAAGCAATCTTTTACGCTCTCAGATTACTAGTACATGTTAGCTACCACATAATGGCACATGAAAATGCTAAACTGAGATTAAATTTATTTTTCTGTTTAATGGAATAAGTAAGCATGATATAACCTAACTTCCTAACTTTTTGTGGTTCAGTTACATAATTATCTAACACTTAACAGGGATACACAGTTTATATTTGGAAGAAAGCTAGCTTTGTACCAGCAGATTAATTTCAGAAAAATATATCATCTCTGCTAGCATTTATCTTTCCTTCTTGTGTCAGAGATGATAATTGTATACAATATTTATATTCCTCTTCTTCCTTAGTACCAGAACCCTTATATTATTCCACTCAATGTACTCATTTCTCAGCGTTCCTTGCTATGTGAGGCTGTGTCACTAAGTCCTGGTAAATGAAATGTAAGCGAAAATTGAATCCAAGAAATCAGAGTGGCCTGGCCTGTCTGGAGTGGTTAGAAGTCATGACACACTCAACCTTTCTCCTAAAGACTTTGAACTACATAAGAATAAAGACACATCTTATGATGATGTTCAGTAAGTGTTTGCTCACTTTCTGGCTGATCAGTTAATGTGGGTGTGGCAAGAAGAGGGGGGAAAGGGAAGAATTAATTAGATACAATTTATTTACTATCTGAAAGCTCAATAGGGAATAAATGGAACATTGATGAATTTAAGCAAGTCTGGACCTGTTGGGAGACAATTTTCCATGGGTCTCACATTTCTGTATGTCTTGTAAACAAAGACACTGACAGCTATCACCCCGGATGCTCTTTTGAAAGATTTTTGTAGAGCAACCAGCCTTGGGAGATTGAGATAGTTTCTCTCCGTGGAGCAGAAGGTAGGTTGGCTTACTGTCTAATCTAATAAAGACAATGTTTCCCTGTGGGGCAAAGGTTGATCAGTTGGCCAACAGCTCATTATTAAAAAATGGAGTTTCATAAGCAAGGAGCTGCTCCTGTATGATGCAAACCTACTGTGTGTGCAGCATCCACATGGAAAAGCATGAAGCTCATGCTGCTTTCTGTGCTTTGAGTAATACAGTTTTTTCTTTTTCATCTAGGAGTCTGGTGTCTTTTGGCCATCTCCATGAAACTGTGGTAGGCTGACCTGTTCGCTTGCAAGTTGGGTAAAATCTCATACCGCTCATTTTGACAAGGCTCTCCCAGTCTCACTAGGGAGCCAGAGAAAGTGATGAACAGGGTCAGTCATGGGCTCTGTTCACATTCTTCTTTTTTGAAGATTCCTGGGCTTTGGTTCTCTCACCTGTGCAATGGCCGTGCTGATAACCAGGCCAGGTGATAGGGATCCTCTAAGAGTCCATGAATATATGCATTAGCTAATCTGTGTTCTTAGAAAGGGCAAAGTTGAAATAATGTAATCCAACATGTCAAAGTATGTTATCACTATTTAAAAATTATCATTGAAATGTGAAAATATTGTGGCATGCAATTTTTTTCTCCAGGGCAATTCTCTAGGTGATACAGTGATATGGAAGCACTCAAAAATACCATGGATAGGAGAAGGTGAGTTTGGCATATTTTTATTAAAACTACTCTAACATTTATTTAAACATTTTTAAGAAGCCCAAACATTGGAGTTTGGAAGCTGTGGCCTTGTATATGTTGTTCTTTCCTGGAAGTTAAATAACTCACAAAGACTCTATAGCAGATGTTTTAAAAGAATAGCTTGCTGATCGTTTGTCCTAAATTTCCTGGCATTGAGAATGATGATATGGTTTCATCCTGCTGTGACTGCATTGAGAGGACACACGAAGCACAATTTACGTCAGGGGAAGGATTTTTGAGGGCAACGACGACTCTTGTTTAACCTGCTTTTCTGGTGACTGTTATGATTTCCCACAACTGGGTCTTTTACTGGGAATAGGAAAACACTCAGCCCCAAGGCAGGTAGCTTTCTTGACTTCATGAACTCCAATTAGTCTCTCTTTATTACTCTTCTGCATTTGGTAGTACTAGAAAGGGCTGGTTCTGTTCTCTGGCTTATTCTTGCTACATTTGCATTTTTTCCTTAGCAAGTTGGAATTATTGTTAAAAAATTGTCAAAAAACACTTTTATTATTATTATTCTGTACTATATTCCTTTTCTATTGCAGCATAACAAATTATCACAAGTTTAGCGGCTTACAACACCACAGATTTATTTTCTCACAGTTTCTGCTGGTCAGAAGTCTGGGCATGGCATGAATGGATTCTCTGCTGAGGGCTACCATCAAGATGTTGGCTGAGGCTGGGGTCCTCATCAAGCTCACTGGTTGTTGGCAGAATTCATTTTCTTGTGGTTGTAGCATTGAGTTCCTCATTTCCCTTCTAGATGTTGGTCAGAAACTACCGTCAACGTTGTCTGAAGTTGCTTGACAGATGGCCCCTCCATTTCAAGCCAGCAACAGTGCATCAAATCTTTCCCACGCTTCGAATCTCTGACTTTCCCTTCTGCAATAAGTGGAAGAAAACTCTCAGCTTTTAAAGAGATTGTGTGAATAAGTCAGCCCACCTAGATAATCTTCAAATTTAGGGCTTAATAATTTGTGTCCTCAGTTACACCTGCAAGATGCCATCTCAGCGGCATGTAGATTAGAGTTTGACTGAATAACTGGGAGACTGTGTGTACACCAGGGACCTGAAACTTCAGGGGACCATGTTAGGGTTCTGCCTACCACATGTACTTTACATAAGCATGCACATGTGTAGTTATATAATAAGTGCTATTTAGAGAGAATAAAGAAATTGAGAGACTGTGAAGATTGTTATAGAGTTAAAGTAGGAAAACAAAAAAGAATTTTCTTCTTTAGTACTGGGTTTGGTTAGCGTGGGGAAACTTTCAGTGGTAAACTCCTTAGAAATATACCTGACTTGGAGGAGAATGGTTCCCTCTAAGAACATTGAGCTAAGTGAGAAAGCTCCATATGTAACTCTGATTATAGACATTTTGTGGTTCAGTGTAACTGAGACTCCCAACCATTTCTCCAGTCTTGACAGGGTTCTTCTCAATGCTTGAAACAGTGCAGGCAACTGTTCAAGGAAAGAGAGATTTTCTGTCCCAAACGCTTTGGCTGTTGTTAATGATTTCTACAAATGGCATATTTTTCTGCTTCAGTGCACATATTATGAATATGTGAATGAAGAAAATGAAGCTGTAGACATTTAGTCTTGGTGGGGAGGTCTGGGGACCACCAGCTCAAGGTCCTTGCATGTCCTGTTTATTTAGCTCTTTTGTCACTTGGTTTGAGATCGCTATCCCATTCTCATCCTGAGGTGTTTTCTTAAACATGGTTTCTAAGAGATGCCTTCTCCCAGCCCCCTATTTCATCATCGTTAATGATACTGCTATCTGTGTTCACTTGCTCTGTCGCCTTTTCCCCTCTGAAATGTAGGCTTCCTGAGAGCAGGGTTTTGTCTGTCTTATCCTCTGCTATATCCCAGTTCATTCTCCCACCCCTCTACCACACACTTGGCCTTATCAGGAACCATCATTTAATTAATTAATTTATTTTTATTGTGGTAACATTGGTTTATAACATCATATAAATTGCAGGTGGATATCATTATATTTCAATTTCTAGATTACATCATGTTCACCACCCAAAGACTAATTACAATCCATCACCCCATACATGTGCCACGCACCCTTTCTTCCTCCTCCCTCCCCTCTTCCCCTCTGGTAACCACCAATCCAATCCCTGTCTCTACGTGTTTGTTTGTCGTTGTTTTTAATCTTCTACTTAGGAATGAGATCATACAGTATTTGACTTTCTCCCTCTGTCTTATTTTGCTTAGTGTAATACCCTCAAGGTCCATCCATGTGGTCACAACTGGCCGATTTCATCATTTCCTGTGGCTGAGTACTATTTCATTGAGTATGTATACCACATCTTCTTTATCCATTTGCCCCTTGATGGGCACCCAAGCTGCTTCAGAGTCTTGGCTAGTGTCAATAATGCTGCAGTGAACATAAAGATGTACAAATCTTTACACATTCGTGTTTTCACGTTCTTTGGATAAATACTCAGCAGTGGAATAGCTGGATCGTATGGTAGTTCTATTCTTAATTTTTTGAGGAATCTCCATACTGTTTTCCATAGTGGCTGCACCAGTTTGCACACCCATGAGCAGTGTAGGAGAGAGAAATCATCATTTTAGAGACTCGCCAAGGAAGATGTTTTCAGAACTGCTTTCCCCAACAGCATCTCCATCAGGCTGCTTGAAGACGCACACGTGCACCGTTTCTACTTCTCCTCCCAGCCCATCTAACCTCCTGAGGAGGGAGGCCCAGCTGCAGCAGGGACGCTGCCCCTCTTCAAACTCTCAGTGATGATTTCTTGCAACGGCATCTTTCCAGCTCCTTGTTATAATGGACTCTTCTTTCACCTGCCCCATGCAAGGTCCAGATGATGGGAAGTTATTGCTTTCCAAGCTGTGCTTGCCACGCTTTCCCAACCATAGTGAACTATTGCAGCTCCTCACATACACTTTGCTTCTTGCTTTTGTCCATGCTGCCACTGCATGCGATGACCACTCTCTCTCCCACATGCCTAACCAACTCCCATTATTCTTCTACTTATCCCTCAAAATTAAAATTCGGTGTTACCTTCTCTCTCTCAGCTCCTCTACTTAAGTGGGTTAGGTACCCTTTTCTATGCTTTTGTAGTCACCTGGACATATATTTCTTTTATAACACATTTTGCACTTAACGATGCCTGTTGTTTTGCTGTTCTGCTTTTCCCAAAGAGAATAGAACTTGAGGTTAGGAATTTCTGTTGTTCATCACCAGGTTCCCTAGCTCCATGGATAGTGCCATCTCCTGAATGAATGTGTGAGTGAACGAATAGATGAACACTGAGAAAGCATGTACAGAGCGACTGCTGAAAGTGAGGTTCAATGGCTCAGGATGTTATGAATACTCCCTTATATTATTCAAGTAACAAAAAGGATCATGTAGTCCAGACATTCACATAAAATACAGTGAAACATAATTGCATTCCCAAGGGCATACAGTCATTGAACGTTTCAGATTCCTTGGATTTCTATTTGTTTATCCAAATGTATATTCCTTTTTCTTTAATTGTGAAGATGGAACAACGTGTACTTTTTTTTCATTTTACAAAGGAGACGAACTATTTACATGGAGAGTCCCTTTGACCTTGAAGATGACGTGGAATGGAGAGCATGTAGATTGTCCCAGATTCCACAGATGTGTGCCACATGAGCCTCAAGCGACGCGGTTGTGAAATGCAGGTTGACAAGCCTGTATCCACAGTGCATTAGTCCTGAGAAATATAAACATCTTTTATTAAGTTAAGTAGCTTTTCATTTTGGCTTTGGAGATAGACAAATTTCCCTACATATTTCATGAACAAAAAGAGGTGGAAAAGTTAGGATAAATTACTAGGCTGCATCTCCACAGCACAAAAGACATTGGGAATTTGTTGACTATCTACTCCTTTCGTGAATTCAGACAACTAGCATCTATTTCTCTGAACTGAATTAATAAGCCGCTGGTCTACATTGATCAAATTAACTGAAAAATTACGAAATCCCCATTTCAATTTGTTTTGCATAAGAATGGCAATAGAAAGCAACTTAAAACAAATCTTCACATAATGAACAAAGTAGGACTTCATCAAATATTTATGAAATTTTGGCAGAGTAAGTACCTTAATCCTTCAGGCTGCTATAGCAAAATGCCATAGGCTGGGTGGCTTATAAATAACAGACATTTATTTCTCACAGTTCTGGAGGCTGGAAGTCCGAGATCAGGGTGCCAGCATGGTTGGGTTAGGACTGTCTTCTCGGTTCCAGACTTCTGGCTGTATCCTTACACTGTGGGAAGGGGCTAGTGAGCTCTGTGTGATTTCTTTCATAAGTGTACTAATCCTATTCATGAGGGATCCATCCTCATGACCCACTCACCTACCAAAGGCCCTACCTATTAATACTATCACTTTTGAGGGTTAGGATTTCAACCTATGAATTTTGAGGGGATACAAACATTCAGAACATAGCAGCAAGCAACCAATTTTAAAATTAAGAAATCTTGTAAATCAATCCTCCTTCCATCTTTTAATAGACATCAGAGAACTACATTAAAATGTGTGACTGATTTTTTAAAAAAATTTAATTTTATGATCATCTGAGTTCCTTATTTATCTCCATGTTTTTACTCTTTGGCTGAATTTTTTTTTTCTTTTTTGGTGAGAAAGATTGGCCCTGAGCTAACAGTTGTGTCTGTCTTCCTCTATTTTGTATGTGGGATGCTGCGACAGCATGGCTTGATGAGCAGTGCATAAGTTCATGCCCAGGATCTGAACCTGCGAACCCCAGGCTGTCAAAGCCGAGCCTGCGAACTTAACCACTAGACCACAGGGCCAGCCCATGATGTTCTGATTTTGATAATAGCAGTTTTTAATGAAAAGATACATATTTCTATGATGAGTCATATAAAGAAAGAAACAGAGATTGGTTGAGTTTCCCTCCAGTATTTCTTCCTACGAAAAAAAAGACCATGTAAAGGCTGTAATCAAAGAAGGCTTTTTATACAGATAGAATCCTTTTGGCTAATGTGTACAGGTTTGGAAAGTCATAAATATTTTGATGAATTTGAGGCTTCTTGGGAGTCTCAGACTCTTCTTTAGGCAGTTTAAAATTAAATCTTAGTTTGGGCTTAAAAAGGCCCAAAAAATAGAATCCTTTCAACCTGCCTAAGTCCTGAACCAACTGAGAAGACGAAAGATTCAAAAGATGTAGACTAAATTATCCCTCCATTTTTCAAAACTACTAAATCTATTTTTGGAGAGTGTGATTGCCAATCACAGCAGGACTGGAAAATGCCAAGCTTCCTCAGTAGAGACAAGATCCTTTAAAACATAGAGCAAATAGGTGCAGATGCAAATGCCTGCTTCTTGCAGCCCTCACACCTCCCAGAGGGAGAGACCAGGAAGAGGCTGGGAAACGCTTATCGAGTTTTGCCTTCCAAAGTCAATACTCGCATTAAGCCTGCTGCTCCTTGAGGAGTGAATGAGGACACAGCATCTGCACAGAGACGCCTGGCTGCTGTGCACATGAATGATGCTCCCACAGCATGGAAGAAGTGGAGAAGTAGTCATCCACTCTTCAGTGTTATTTTAGTTAAATTTACTCACAAATCATATCATGGTACATAAAATAAAATTAGTTGTTTTAACACTTTGTTTCAAAATAGTAAGTTTTTGACCCTATTGAATTTCTCTGTCTTCTGCTTGCAATGAACTGATGAATTAATTTTGAAAAGTATTTCCCGAATCTTCTTTTGCAAACATACTCAACTGAAACAGACTAAACACATTTCCCCATGTCTCTACCCTAAAAACTATGCCTGAAGGAGGCAGTATCATTATCAAAATTATTATCCATAACTGAGGATACATATTTAAGAAAACTAAGATCATGTTTTTTTTTTTTAATTAAGATTATGATAGATTACAACCTTGTGAGATTTCAGTTGTACATTATTGTTAGTCATGTTGTGGGTACACCACTTCACCCTTTGTGCCCTCCCCCCACCCCCACCCCCTTTTCCCTGGTAACTACCAATCAGTTCTCCTTGTCTATATGTTAACTTCCACCTATGAGTGGAGTCATATAGAGTTCATCTTTCTCTGTCTGGCTTATTTCACTTAACATAATACCCTCAAGGTCCATCCATGTTGATGCGAATGGAACACTTTTGTCCTTTTTATGGCTGAGTAGTATTCCATTGTGTATATATACCATATCTTCTTTATCCAATCATCAGTTTCTGGGCATTTAGGTTGGTTCCACATCTTGGCTATTGTAAATAATGCTGCGATGAACACAGGGGTGCAAGGGACTCTTGAGATTGCTGATTTCAGGTTCTTAGGATAGATACCCAGTAGTGGGATGGCTGGGTCATAAGGTATTTCTATTTTTAACTTTTTGAGAAATCTCCGTACTGTTTTCCGTAGTCGCTGCACTAGTTTGCATTCCCACCACCAGTGTATGAGGGTTCCTTTTTCTCCACAACCTCTCCAACATTTGTCACTCTTGGTTTTGGATATTTTTGCCAATCTAACAGGTGTAAGGTGATATCTTAGTGTAGTTTTGATTTGCATTTCCCTGATGATTAGCGATGATGAACATCTTTTCATGTGTCTATTGGCCATACTTATATCTTTGGAGAAATGTCTGTTCATGTCCTCTGCCCATTTTTTGATCGGGTTGTTTGGTTTTTTGTTGTTAAGCCGTGTGAGTTCTTTGTATATTATGGAGATTAACCCTTTGTTGGATAAGTGGCTTGTAAATATTTTTTTCCAATTAGTGGGCTGTTTTTTTGTTTCAATCCTGTTTTCCCTTGCCTTGAAGAAGCTCTTTAGTCTGATGAAGTCCCATTTGTTTATTCTTTCTATTGTTTCCCTCAACTGAGGAGTTATAGTCTCCAAAAAGATTCTTTTGAAGCTGATGTCAAAGAGCGTACAGTCTATATTCTCTTCTAGAAGACTTATTGTCTCAGGCCTAATCTTTAGGTTTTTGAACCATTTTGAGTTTATTTTGGTGTGTGGTGAAAAAGAATGGTCAATTTTCAATCTTTTGCATGTGGCTGTCCAGTTTTCCCAGCACCATTTGTTAAAGAGACTTTCTTTTCTCCAATGTAGGCCTTCCACTCCTTTGTCGAAGATTAGCCATCCATAGATGTGTGGTTTTATCTCTGGGCTTTCAATTCTGTTCCATTGATCTGTGGACCTGTTTTTGTACCAGTACCATGCTGTTTTGATCACTGTAGCTTTGTAGTATGTTTTGAAATCGGGGATTGTGATTCCGCCGGCTTTGTTTTTCTTGCTCAGGATTGCTTTAGCAATTCACGGTCTTTTGTTGCCCCATATGAATTTTAGGATTCTTTGTTCAATTTCTGTAAAGAATGTCCTTGGGATTCTGATTGGGATAGCATTGAATCTGTAGATTGCTTTAGGTAGTATGGACATTTTAACTATGTTTATTCTTCCAATCCACCTGCATGGAATGTCTTTCCATCTCTTTATGTCGTCGTCAATTTCTTTCAAGAAAGTCTTGTAGTTTTCATTGTATAAATCTTTCACTTCCTTGGTTAAATTTATCCCAAGGTATTTTATTCTTTTCGTTGCAGTTGTGAATGGGATTGAGTTCTTGAGTTCTTTTTCTGTTAGTTCGTTGTTAGTGTATAGAAATGCTACTGATTTATGTATGTTGATTTTGTACCCTGCTACTTAGATGTAGTTGTTGATTGTTTCTAGTAGTTTGTAGTTGTTGATTGTTTCTAGTAGTTTTTCTATGGATTCTTTGGGGTTTTCTATATATAAGATCATGTCGTCTGCAAACAGCGAGAGTTTTACTTCTTCATTACCTATTTGGATTCCTTTTATTTCTTTTTCCTGCCGAATTGCTCTGGCCAACACCTCCAGTACTATGTTGAATAGGAGTGGTGAAAGTGGGCACCCTTGTCTTGTTCCTGTCCTTAGAGGGATGGCTTTCAGTTTTTGTCCATTGAGTATGATGTTGGCTGTGGGTTTGTCATATATGGCCTTTATTATGTTGAGGTACTTTCCTTCTATACCCATTTTATTGAGGGTTTTTTTTTTATCATAAATGGATGTTGGATCTTATCGAATGCTTTCTCTGCATCTATTGAGATGATCATGTGGTTTTTGTTTCTCATTTTGTTAATGTAGTGTATCATGTTGATTGACTTGCAGATGTTGAACCATCCCTGTGTCCCTGGTATAAATCCCACTTGATCATGGTGTATAATCTTTTTGATGTATTGCTGTATTCAGTTTGCCAGAATTTTGTTGAGGATTTTTGCATTTATGTTTATCAGTGATATCGGCCTGTAGTTCTCCTTCTTTGTGTTGTCCTTGTCAGGTTTGGGGATCAGAGTGATGTTGGCTTCATAGAATGTGTTAGGGAGTACTCCATCTTCCTCAATTTTCTGGAATAGTTTGAGAAGGATAGGTATTAAATCTTCTTTGAATGTCTGGTAGAATTCTCCAGAGAAGCCGTCTGGTCCTGGACTCTTATTTTTGGGGAGGTTTTTGATTACTGTTTCTATTTCTTTACTTGTGATTGGCCTATTCAGATTCTCCATTTCTTCCTGATTCAGTTTGGGGAGGTTGTAGGAGTCTAGGAATTTGTCCATTTCTTCTAGGTTGTTCAATTTGTCGGCATATAGTTTTTCATAGTATTCTCTTATGATCCCTTGTATTTCATTGGTATCTGTTGTGATTTCTCCTCTCTCATTCCTAATTGTATTTATTTGAGATTTCTCTCTTCTTTTCTTGGTGAGTCTGGCTAAGGGTTTGTCAATTTTGTTAATTTTTTTGAAGAACCAACTCTTTGTTTCATTGATCCTTTCTACTGTCTTTTTTGTTTCAATATTGTTTATTTCTGCTCTTATTTTTATTATTTCCCTCCTTCTACTGACTCTGGGCTTTGTTTGTTCTTCTTTTTCTAATTCTGTTAGGTGTCGTTTGAGGTTGCTTATGTGAGCTTTTTCTTGTTTAGTGAGGTGAGCCTGTATTGCAATGAATTTTCCTCTTAGGACTGCTTTTGCTGCATCCCAAATGATTTCGTATGTCGTGTTCTCATTTTCATTTGTCTCCAGATAATATTTGATTTCTTGTTTAATTTCTTCAATAATCCATTGTTTGTTCAGAAGCATGTTCTTTAGTCTCCACATTTTTGCACCTTTCTCTGCTTTATTCTTGTAGTTGATTTCTAGTTTCATAGCATCATGATCAGAAAAGATGCTTGATATTATTTCAACTCTCTTGTATTTATTGATGCTTGCTTTGTTTCCCAAAATATGGTCTATCCTTGAGAATGTTCCATGCGCACTTGAGAAGAATGTGTAACCAGCTGTTTTTGGATGAAGTGTTCTATATATATCTATTAAGTCCATCTGGTCTAATTTTT
Organism: Equus przewalskii; assembly: GCF_037783145.1. Classification (NCBI taxonomy): domain Eukaryota; kingdom Metazoa; phylum Chordata; class Mammalia; order Perissodactyla; family Equidae; genus Equus; species Equus przewalskii. The sequence goes on along the minus strand of NC_091857.1, from coordinate 25,604,894 downwards.
CATTTAATTCTATAATTTCCCTGTTGATTTTCTGTCTGGATGTTCTGTCCATTGGTGTTAATGGTGTGTTGAGGTCCCCTACTATTATTGTATTGTTGTTGATGTCTTCTTTTAGTTCTGTTAAGAGTTGCTTTACAAATTTTGGTGCTCCTGTGTTGGGTGTGTATATATTTATAAGTGTTATGTCTTCTTGGTGGAGAGTCCCTTTTATCATTATATACTGTCCCTCTTTGTCTTTCTTTATCTGTTTTGCTTTGAAGTCTACTTTGTCTGATATTAGTATAGCGACCTGCTTTCTTTTGTTCATTATTAGCTTGGAGTATTGTCTTCCATCCCTTCACTCTGAGTCTGTGTTTGTCTTTGGGGCTGAGGTGTGTTTCCTGGAGGCAGCATATTGTTGGGTCTTGTTCTTTGATCCATCCTGCCACTCTGTGTCTTTTGATTGGAGAGTTCAATCCATTTACATTTAGAGTGACTATTGAAATGTGGGGGCCTACTGCTGCCATTTTATGTCTTGTTATCTGGTTTTCTTCAATTTCCTTTGTTTCTCATCCCATGGTTTAATCTGTTCTGATGGAGAGCTGCTACTCTCTGTTGTTGTCCTACTTATCTCCTTTGCTCTTGGTTTTGTAGTCCCTTTCCTTTTTTTGATTTTTCAGGAATAAAGGTTTTCCTGAGCATTTGCTGAAGAGGAGGTTTTGTGGCAATGAACTCCCTTAATTTTTGTTTATCTGGGAAAGTTTTTATTTCTCCATTGTATTTGAAGGATATTTTCGCTGGGTAGAGAATTCTCGGCTGTAGGTTTTTGTCCTTCAGATTTTTGAATATATCATTCCACTCTCTTCTAGCCTGTAAAGTTTTTGCTGAGAAATCTGCTGATAGCCTAATGGGGGTTCCTTTGTAGGTTACTTGCTTCTGCCTGGCTGCCCTTAGTATTTTCTCCTTGTTGTTGACTTTTGCTAGCTTCACTACTATATGCCATGGGGTTGGTCTTCTTGCATTGATAAAGTTTGGAGATCTATTGGCTTCTGTCACATGTCACATCTCTCTCACCAGGTTTGGGGAGTTCTCAGCCATTATTTCTTTGAATAGGCTTTCTGCCCCTTTCTTCTTCTCTTCTCCCTCTGGTATACCTATAATCCTTACATTGCATCTCCTAATTGCGTCTGATAATTCTCGGAGAGTTTCTTCAGTTCTTTTTAGTCTTACTTCTCTCTCCTCCTCTGCCTGCAGCATTTCTATATTCCTATCTTCCAAATTGCTAATTCTTTCCTCCATATTATCGGCCCTACTGTTCAGTGCTCTAGATTTTTCTTAACCTCCTCTATTGTGTTCTTCATTTCCAGTATTTCTGTTTGGTTCTTCTTTATAGTATCAAACTCTTTTGTGACATAGCTCCTGAACTTGTTGAGTTGTCTATCTGAATTCTCTTTTAATTCATTGAGCTTTTTAATGATGGCTGTTTTGAAGTCATCGTCATTTAGGTTATATATTTCATTTTCTTTGGGATTGTTTTCTGTGTATTTGTTATTTTCCTTCTGTTCTGGAGATTTAATATATTTTTTCATATTGCTTGATGTTGTAGATTTGTGCCTCCGCATAGAGATAGAGTTTAGTTACTGCTTCCACTTGTTTCTACTGGTGTGGTGGGGGAGCAGCTGTTTATACTGCACCAACCAGGAATCCTATCAGCTGTTGCTAACTGGGCCTGGGCCCCTCCTCGTAGTCACAGTGGTCCTGTGGGTTCCCTCTTCAGCTGTGGGGGCCGTCACAGGGGGGTTTCAGGCTGCTGGTGCCTACTGTTGCAGACCACCTAGACATGCTCCCTCCTTGGGGTCTGCAGTGGTGTTATGGGCTTTCCCAGTGGCCAGGGGCAGGATCACTTATATTTGCAGCTCCATCACTGTTGGCACCCACAAAATCTCACTTGTCCACTATGGGTTACAGCAGAGCTATGGGCATCTTCTGCAGTCTGTGGTTAGCTCACCTAGCTATGCGACTTTTGTCCCGGGGTCTTCCAGCCTTGTGGCTGCCAGATGGGTGCTTTCTACTAGTGCTGTGCAGAGGCTTTCACTGAGGCTGCTGTGAGACTGTAGGGTTTCCCCCTGGGCTACGGAGCCGGGTCCCTGGAACTCCACCCAGCCCCAGTCCTCTCCCCCAGGACCTCGGGGAGCCCCTTGCCGTGTCTGGGGGATAGCTGGAGATCTTGAGTTCAGTGGCAGCTGGCTGGCTGCTGCCCTGCCTAGTATTCTCCTCTCCAGGACCCTCCCGGTGTTGTGGATGCTGGGTGAGGCTTCTCCGCTAATGGCAGGTAGAGACTTTGCCTGCTGCCGGGGCAGAACTCAGAAGTATCCCCCCCCCGGGCCACGGAGCCAGATGCTGGAGCTCCACCCAGCCCCAGTCCTCTCCCAGGAGATCTCCGGTAGTCCCAAGCCCCACCCAGCAGTCAGTGGGGCTGGCAGCGGCAGCTGGTGGGCTGCTGCGCCATTTGGGATTCTCTCCGGGACCCTCCCGGCATTGTGGATGCTGGTTGGGGCCTCTCCACTAATGGCAGGCAGAGACTTTGTCTGCTGCCCGGGCGTATCTCTGGAGCTTACCCCCGCCGGGCCGCGGAGCTGGCCACTGGAGCTCCGCCAAGCCCCAGTCCTCTCCCAGGAGATCTCTGGTAGTCCTGAGCCCCGCCTGGTAGTCAGTGGGGCCGGCGGTGGCAGCTGGCGGGCTGCCGCACTGTCGGGCTGCCGCACTGTCGGGGATTCTCTCCGGGACCCTCCCGGCGTTCTGGATGCTGGGCGGGGCATTCCCGCTAATGGTGGGCAGAGGTCCTCCCTGCCGACTCAGGTGTGCAACCCTGGAGCTTCCCTCTGGGCTTAGGTGTAATTGCGGGGGGCTTAGGTAGGGCTCTGGTCACCTGTTTCCACCGTCACTCCTCTGGTGTGCGCTCCCTCCTGCCCTAGGTGTGCGTCAATGTTCTGGGGGCATCCGCTGGAAGAAAGCCGCTTGCAGGTACTAGGCTGTTTGGGGTCGGGCTCAGAGAGTTTTCACCTATCTCCACCTCCCCCTGGAGGGAAGTCCATCTGCCCTCCGATGTACAGCAGCGTGGGTCTCTCAGGCGTCCTGAGATGCTATATGGATATCCTTTGTTAAGCGATGAATGTCCACTTAGCTGTAGATTCGAAGGGGGAGAGACAAAGAAGACTACTCACGCCGCCATCTTGGATCTTCTCCTAAGATCATGTTTTTACAGAAAACTTCCAGGTAGAAACTAAAAGAACAAATACAGATATGTTTATATATTCAACTATTTGGTATTTTGTAAATTAATATTCAAATATTTTCTTATTTTTCCCCTTTTTTGTCTGTGTGCATGTCATGAAAATGGGATTATTTAAGCCATATGCATGAAAAGAAAAATTATTTTGACAACTATGTTCATCCTTACCAATATTCTATGTGCATTTTATCAACACTTCGTAAATTGAATAGTTTTGTTTTAGGTTGTTTTAGTTAAATATATAAGGAATTGTTCTACGTGCATAACGTCTAAGGCTCTTTCTATCTACATGTTCTCTGATTGCAATTTACAAGCCAGGAGACTTGATGATGGAAGATTAGAAGCGAGTGGCTCATAAAGACCAAAGATTCATCATTGAATTAACTTGCAAGATGTGAGAAATGCTTTAGGTTAGAAAGAAATTTGACAGATGAAACACTAATATGTAGCCACACAATTTTGTTAATAAGACCTGCCCTATTGAATTTCTACAGAATAACTAATTCTGGGATCAATGTTTTAGTTTAAACATGTTTAGCTACCTCTGTAATAAACTTTTATAATTTGACCTTTTTAGAATCATTTTATTTCCTAGGTGCACAGGATATATGAGAAAAACCAAGGGAATATGAATGAAAACAGTTGCAGACTGCATTTCAAAATCAAGCACTTGTGTTTAATTTCTTTTATCCTTCGCCATTACCCACATAGCATTCATTATTTAAAGGGCCAGAAAAAATACTGCTTATACAAATTAGCAGTAAACTTTTTTTTCACTTGCCATAGCTTTAAGCAATACACATTTAATCGAAAACAGAGGCTAATTCTTTTTCAGATGTGTGTTGTGGTCTCCTGACTTCCTGAAGAGGCCTGAATAAAACCACTAAGCCACATCATAAAATACTTTATTTGCTTTGAGGTATCAGTTATTATTACTTTGAGTGAAATACATTCAGAAGACTAGACATATTAAAAAGGCAACTTCATCTCGTGTCCCTTCAGTGAGTGAAGTTCTGGTTGTCCTATCGAACAATAAACATCCAGAGACTGAGCTTACGCAGTAGGATGGCAAATACGAGACATCTAAATCAGGCAGAACGGTTAAAAAAGTCAAGTCTTTGGAGACCTGGGAGTACTATTCTAGGCTGATATTTGGCTATCTTCTTGAAGACATGTGAGTTGAGACTTTAGCTAATATTTGAACTTGAACCCATAGTCTGAATGCATGGTATCTAGGAATGAAGTAGTGCAGAAACATGCCCTTGACTTGCCTTTAAAAGTTATGAAGCAGAGGGACTGTGGTTCATGAAAATTTGAAATCTTCTACCTATATTCACTTTGAATGTGTAAACAAAGTAATGGATAATGCCTATTCTATGTTGTTTATATCAATGTCATATATACTTGCAACTTCTACCCATCCTCAGGTTGAAGAGGTTGAAAAGCTATTAACGTATTCCCCAGACCTCCTTGCAGCCAGGATTTAGAAGCGACAAGGCTCTCCCAGTCTGCCTGATTCCCATGAGATCTGGAAGGTGGATGCCGGGGAGAAATCATTCTCCTGAGGCTTGTAACTAGTGCTGCTGGCCAGTAAGTTCACAGAAATAGGAAGTCTTCTTATTTTAGTTGTTCACTGTCCATTCTCCAGCTTCCAGGGTGTCAAGAGGCAGAGACAGAGGTGACAACATCTTTATCTGGCCTTCCAATCTCGGACTCACAGCTGCCAATATCCATTCTCCAGCTTCTTGGATGTGGAGAGGCCACTGGAGTAATGTCATTTCAGTTTCTTCCTTCCAGCACAGCTCCGGTGGCGACATTAGTGGATCCGTATTGATTTTTCTGGAAGTCATTCCAGGAGAACAAACCTAGAAGCTGTTCCTTGAGCCTTTCTGATGATTTTGTAAGCACCAAATTCCCTATTTTAAATCTGTCCTTGCTTAAAACACTTAGAGTGGTTTCTTTGTCCTGCACTGAGTTTTTTCTAATGCATAAGTAAGCAAGCAAAGATGTGAATGTTTAGAACACAGAGTTCTATTTCACTTTTCCTAGTGACCAACATTATCACTTTGAAGTTACACCTCCACTTCCACCTCATTAAACAGTGAAAGACCTGATATGCCTAGATCCTAATTTACAATCAGGTAAGTTGGAGAGTAAACTTTACAGTAAAATGTGTTTTTTCATAACACTCTGAATTGTCCAGAAAAATAAGGGTTAGTTTATATTTGACTATTTAATGTATAAATCATCCATGTCCTTAAAATAGTCTTAAAAAGCAGATATAAAATTTCAAGTTCTAGATACATTGTGGTGAGAGAATAACACAGCTGTGTTTAAAAAAATAGACTAATAGTCAATGAATTCAATAATCACAACAGTGCAGTGTTGTGTGTGTGTGTTTTTTTTTTTCCTGTCTGGATAGACAAAGGGTTTATGAAGTCTGGGTGAGCAGACAGTTCTATAGTCATGAGTTCCCTATGGAAAACTCCTTGGAGCCTGTTCAAGGCAAGCACTGTCTGAGCCCCGTTAAAGTGATGGCTCAAAGTGATAGCCAGCCATGGAGAGAAACCCTGGCTTGGACACCAGGAACCCAGACTAACTCAGGGAAGGTCTCAGGAGGACCACCAGACCAAAAATAAAGTGAATATAGTCTGTCTCCTGGCTTGGTTTCCATGGGAATTTGTGTTTACGGGGGAAGCCTGAGATTATTTCTTCCTGGCCAAAATATCTGGACAGTTCAGTCAGTGCAACCATTCACAGAGTTCAGCTGACTGGACGTTTTGTCTTTATGGCTGGTGTGAAGTGCTGATAGGATTGGCTGAGGGGAAAGCATTGTCAAGTCTCAGTCAGTGTACTTTCTGCAGGCCAGTGTTGGGCAAATTTGGCTCATGGTTGGTTGGTGGGAAGAGATGGCATGAGCAATGAGAACTGAGTGAGTACATAGAACATGGGTAACTTTGAGTATTTCTCAATCCAAACTCTTCATAGTTATTAAATGATGAGCTCATCATCTTTCTCACCCTCTTGAGAGAGCAGGCAGATGATTCATAAGATTGGTATGGCTGTCTTCATCATCTTTATGTTGCTATTGTAGAAGTGAAGGAGGGACACACAACTGTAAGATTTTCTTTATTGACGAAGTGGTTTGTGATGCATTTGCAGAGCACTTCAAATCAGTTCAGTCCAATTTGCAAATATTGGTTGTACACCAGATCTGTGCAGCTTACCGTGCCTGACACTGGGCATAAGTATGGGGACAACAGGTGTCTCCATCCTCAAAGCCTAGAGTGGTGATTCTCATCACGGCTCTGTGGTAGGATCACTTGGGAAGCTTTTTAAAAATCCTCCTGCCTGGGCTCCCCTGCACACCACTTAAATCAGAGTATCTGTGGGCTCTGGCCCAGGTGCTAGTTTGCTTTTAGAGTTCTCCAAGTGTTTCTAATATGTAATCAGAGTTAAGAACTATGTTTAGTGGAATAGAAATATATACACATAAAATGTGATGAATGCTGAAATTTATGGCTAAAATTAAGCTGGTATAGAGCTTTTCAGGACACTAACTTTTTTTTTTTTCAAAACCATCTTTTACCAGCACACAAAATCTATGTGACCTAAGGCAAAGTCCCTTTGGTATTTGCTGCCATGGCAATTTGCACTTAGCCTTTTCTAATACACATAATCACACGTGAATTTACATGTTATTATCCATCTTCCTCAGTAGAGTGGAAACTCAGTGGGAGTAAGGATCACGTTGCTTTATTACCTAACATAGTGCCAGGCTCATAGTAGATGCTCAACAAGTAATTGTTAATTGAATGAATGAATGACTTTGCCAAAAGTAGATTACTGTGCTCACATAAGCCATTATTTATTACTACTGAGGTTCTCAGCTATAGTCCAGGCCATAGATCTTTGCTGGAAAATGCTATCAAGAGCATAAGCAACAGATCTGCTATGAAAGCGAGGACTCAGAAAGACTTAGTACATTTACTAAGTACGTTAACTTAGTATATTAACTCAAACTGCTTTTGTACATTCTGCTTCAGGCAGGCTGCCCTCTCTCCTACAATGAGGAAATGAAGAAAATTTTTGTGTCTGGGGTTTTATTTTTTGCTATTCAGCTTTCAATGAAAAATTGTAAATTATTCCTTTATATTTTTCCATGTCATAGTGAAAACTATTATCTCAATTATATGCCGAGTCAAAATGTCTTCTTCTTAATGAAATTTTAATGCTCCATTATCAAACCCCCATCCTCATTCTCATTTTGGCACCATTCTAAAATTTGATTTGTGCTAAAAATGCATCTTTCCTTTGTTGTGGGTTACTAGGGGACAGCATTTTGTGAGTGCTGTGCTTCTTTATAGGGAATGGCAAGAAGCTAGGTAACTCAGGAGCGGGAAATAATTAGCAAATTCACACATCATCCTTCTGTTTAGACTTCAGATCCAAAGGCTACAGATTAACATGATACTTTCTCTTTTGATCAAAGGGATTTCCATTTAAAAAAAAATGTGGTCAGGGGCTGGCCCCGTGGCCGAGTGGTTAAGTTCGCGCGCTCTGCTGCAGGCGGCCCAGTGTTTCGTTGGTTCGAATCCTGGGCGCGGACATGGCACTGCTCATCAAACCACGCTGAGGCAGCATCCCACACACCACAACTAGAAGGACCCACAACGAAGAATATACAACTATGTACCAGAGGGGCTTTGGGGAGAAAAAGGAAAAAAATAAAATCTTAAAAAAAAAAAAAAAAGTGGTCAGAGTTTGGGTCAATGGTCAAAATATAGACCTTCCAAAATCCCACAACCTTTTCTTTAAACACCCAACACACATCTCTGTTGAAGACAGGGTAGGCTATTAGCTAAAGAAATAATATGTTTGCATTTTAAACAGAGGATAAGCATTTCCAGGCACAACTACAGATATATATGACAATGGAAAAATTAGTTCCATAACAATTAATCATGTATACACAGATATGTAACTGGCTAAGAATGAGAAAAATCAAATTTACTAAAAACTTACACATCCAAGCAGGCTTGATATGTATGTGGCTTTGCCAGGTGGAATCCTGGCTAATAGTACACTATCTTCTATTAATTCAAAAAGGCTCCCAAACAAACAGAGGTCACTATGACTGACTGTAATAGACTCTTGCTCTGGAAACAGAGGGAGTTGAAACAGGACTGACAGCCAGGGAGCCCTGGAGCGTCCTATGACTCACTGTGAAATCAATGAGGTGGATGATATTTTAGGGAAAAGGAGAAAACATTCTCTGATACCAAAAAAACAAATTGGCCACCTTTATGCTGTGTAACTCTGCAGTATATATAGCCTTTAAGGAAGACAAAATTGAAACTGTTAGTTGCCAACCCTACTCAAATGTTCATAATATGATAATGAAAAATTGGATTATCTAGAAAATTCCCCCATAAAATTCTATGATTTCTTAAGCATTTGCTTATTATAAGATAGCTTGACATAGTGGGTAAGAGCCTAGACTTTGGAGCTGAACGGTCCAAGTTCAAGTCTCTTCTCTGCCTCCTAATGGATTTGAGACTACAAACAGAGCTCGCTTCCTTAGGCTTCAGTGTCTCCATCACCTCGGAGGGCTGTTCTGAGGATTTAACTACTATTTAAAAAGTGTTCTAAATTAATATTTATAAAGACTCAGAAGGGTGGGGACACATAGTCAGAGCAGTATGTGTGAGTATTTTATTAGATAAAGAAACTATTGGAAATTCACGGTATATGTCTCCCTGCCTCAGAGAAACATCTGAAAATCCTCTTGATTTTGGATGGAGTCAGCTATGTGGCCAGGCCAGGGAGCACACATGCCTTTCATACTTTCCCAGAAGAAATATTTCCTGGAAGCAAGAAAGACGTGGCTTGCTCTCTAGCGTGACATCAATAAAAAGCTGAACCTTGATAAAGAGCATCTCATAACTGTTGTAGCAGTAAAGACAGAGGAAATAAGGCCCTTTCAGAATTTCCTTAGAACGTGCCTGTGCTGTTTCTTCTGCCCATAGTGCTGCCTACACCCCTTACCTGCTCAGGTATAACCTCTGAACACTTTCCTGCCCGGCCCTCCCTCACGGACGGAGACAGCCCTTCTCCTCTGGTCCCACTACAGCCTGAAGTTCATACTTCTTGAGGCCAGGCTCATCACCCTGCTTCAGGGTTGTCTGGTGTCAGGAGATGTGCACCCAACACAGGCTCTTCTGCGCCTTACTTGTTTCCCTCCCAACTCCCGAACAGTAATTCCAAGCCTTTGCCAATCCAGTTCCCCACTATCTGTATTTCTATATTCACCAGAAAATAAAGGCCATTGGAAGTGAATGTATTTAACTTTCTGGCTCCTCTTCTTAACACTCATCAGCACTTGCCACTTTATTAACTTTTTCTTAGCGAAGAGATGTCCCTCATGATCCCAGTTAATACCGCCCTTCTATGTTCCACTTCATATTTCTCTTCACCCCATTGGGGAACTTGGTTCAAAAATTATCCCTTTTTCTCCGTATCTTCTACTTCTTGTTCTCTATTGATGTTATCTGCAGTCTTGACGAAGTTTTCTCTTTTTACTTTTAAGATGAAACCCTTCCTGGACTCAGTTTCCCCATCTAGCTACTGTCTAGATGTCTCTGTTCCTTCTCTTCTATTGACATTCCTAACTATTGCTCTTTGGCCTCATCTTCTGCCACTTGGTTGAAATTGTTCTAACTCTCATCAATGTCTTCTAAGGTGGTAGAGAAAACAGACAAGTTTTGTTTCTTTCCTTATCTGATCCTTTTTATGATATCAGTATTTTTTACCACTTTCTCCTCCAACTTTCATTTTTGCATGAATTCTTTTTTTTCTAGCCACTTCTCAGTGTTCTTTGTAGCTCTTCTTTCTTGTCCAGATCTTAACTGTTGGGACTCACCAGCATTTTGTTCTTAGTCCTCTTTTCTTGTCACTCCCCAAAGGATAACTTTATTCTCTTCCATACCTTTGTCACACTCAGGTTGCTGATGATTCTTAAATTTGTTTCTCCAGCCAGATCCCTCAGAAGAGCTCCAAAGAAAAGCATTCTGTTCTTACTTGATAGCTCCACCTGTTGTCCTGTTACTAAACTCATCCTCTCACCTCCAACTTACCCTTCTACCATCCTCTTTGTGATCCAAGACATTACCTCAATCACCCCCCCTTCCTTATACCACACATCCATTCAACCCATCATCAAGTCATGTTCACACGTCTCCTATATTTCTTCTTCCCCACAGACTCTGTTGTAGCATCAACTCACCAACTTGCACTGTCTCTCACCTCGAGTATTGTTTCATTCTCTCTGCTTTTAGTGTCATTCTTCACTGGTCAGTTCTCCATTTGATGTCAGAAATCTTTCTTACCACTAATATAAAATGGGCTTTGCTCTCTCACAGGATAGAGGAAAATTTATTTAGCTGAATTCTGCTAACCCATGTACACTTATTTTTGAATATTAATCCCCTAACACTTCTACTAAAACTCCTTTGCATGTTCTTTCACGTGAGTGCACATACACACGCATTAATGATTACTCATATTAGTTGAGTAGACTCTTCTCTCTACTGCATATACACTGCTTTCTTGGCCCAGAACATCCTTTCTCCTCTGCCCAGCAAATGTCACCATTTTTAAAGGTTGTTTCTTCCCCCTGAGTTCCTGTGGCAGATCTGGGTGTGTCTCCTCCTAGGGTCTCACAGCACTCCACATCTCACTCTATAATAGCAACTATTCATCACGCTGTAATATTTGTTGAAATGTGCGCTTTCCATTCTACTTTAGGCTACTCGAAAATCCATGCCTTCATGTCTGTTTCCTCAGCTTTGGCCAGAAACACAGTCAGGTTAGAGGGAAGACTGGTAGAGTCGTTTGCAGTATCTTAGGGATAGCATAAACTCTTCAGGAAAGAGAAGATAACCTTGAAAATTTTGTTATGTAGAAGGTCAAAAAGTAATTTCTCCCATATCCTTTCTTCCATAGTACAAGGTTGGTGCAGGGAAGGAAGCCGGACACATAAGAGGAATTCAAACTATGTTGCAAGAGAAGAGGTAGAGGGATGGGGTTTCTTTAACAAAATACAAGGACTGTGGTGGTCATGGTGCTGGAGGTGGTTGCTGTGGGTGGGGGTGTGTTGATAAATCCAGTTTGTAGAAATATGTTGACGCCAACAAAGCCATTTGTTCTGCAAGGTTTAGGGATCAGGAAAAGGAAAGGAGGAAGTCAAATGAATATTATCATAGAGTGTCATCTCAGGAGCCCTAAGAGAACATGAAAACAATGAATTCATTAACTAATTAATTAAACAGAGACTTTTGAACATCCAGCATGCTCTAAGTCATTGTTAGATATGGTGGGGATACAATGTGAGCAAAACTAACAAGCAAATCAAAACCAAAACCAACCAACCAAAAAAACAATAATAACAGCAACAAACAAACGTTGCCTCTATCTTCACGGTACTTGAAATCTAGTGAGGGAAGACTGAAATCAATTAAAAATCATATCAAAGCATAAAACATTGCTTGGATAAACGTTCGGAAAAAGAGTTACGTGGCATTGGGGAAAGACGAGTGAGGAGGACTGTTTTTGCAGCTGATTAACAAAACTCCATGACAAACAGGGTTCCCACCTAAACCAAAGCAGAAGAAAACAGAAGAGGCTGAGAGGATTACGTTTCTTGTAGGTTTAGGGTGCAATTTGCGACAGACTCACTCTGAGTTCTTTCAGCCTCTGGGCATATGAATGGGGGGCGCCGTTTATTTCCTGGCCAGTGTGGCTAGGAGTTACAAGTGATTGTTAAGGGGAGGAAATATTTTCTGCATCATTTATTGTGTATCTGCTACAGGGGGTGCTGTTGTAACACTATCCATTGAAATAAATATCATCAGAACAAAAAGTCATTGAAGACAATAAAGGAAAGTTATTTAAATCAAGGTCTACAGCTTCTGCGGGAGAAGCAGAGATGCCACCAGAAACTGATAAAATCTTGTGAACTTCCTTCTCCCAATTGATCAAAGCATTTCATACATTATTAATTCTATTATTACTAGCACTAATAATTATTAATGCTACTATTACTAATACTATTAACACTAATTATTTATTAATACTAATACAATTATTAACACATAATATATGAATATTGATTGGCAGTACAAACATGGAAAAAGTTTTATTGAGAGAAAACACAACCAGAAGATGGGAGCTGATGTTTTGTCTGAGATTCGGAATTTTATTTGGCAACTAGAAATGGATATGTAGATAAACAGGATTATGAAAACACTGAGATCAGACATGTTGAAAGTGGATGTGTTGAGAAATTATAATAACATCTAACATTTATTGAATAGTTCTTATGTGTCAAGTAGTTTGAAAATTTCTTTACTTATCAAATGCATACTTTATTTTCATTTCTTGTGCAGCCATCTCCACTCATGATGGTACATCTAAAAAATTCCGCAAATGCTATCCCAGCTCATGTCAGCTGATATTTGATAACAGCAAAGAGCAGAAAATGAGACAATCACACATGGATTTTTATAACCTATACCACTCAAAACTAACTTTAAGAGTAAAATAGGGATATTCGAGCAGAAATACATTATAGTCAAAATTAAAATATGCAAATCAGGCATTAAATCTTCTTAAAGTATATTAAAAGGGTCCAAAAATGCTGACCCTATTAGACTGAAGCTGGAAATATAAGCTGAATAAGTTGTGGAGATCTAACATACAGCATGGTGACTGTAGTTAATAATAACATATTGTACACTTGAAATTTGCCAAGAGAGAAGAGCTTAAGTGTTCTCATCACACATAAAAAAGAAGGTAACTATGTGAAGTGATAGATATGTTCATTCACTTGATTGTGGTAATCCTTTTACGATGTAAACGTATATCAAAGCATCATGTTATACATCTTAATTATATACAATTTTTCTTCGTCAATCGTATCTCAATAAAGCTGGAAAATCAATCAATAATTAAAAATACTGGAATATTGGAAGAATCTATGCATATTAGTCAGTGTGAAAGAGGGTTACTTTGTTCAAATGCTCCAAACGGTCCTTAGGGGAAAGAATTAGCAGTACAATTCTTCAACATTGCAAGTTTTTGAGAGATCCAGCATGGCAAAAGATAAAGAATTCACACTGCTTCATTTTGTGTTGGAATAGTCATTATTTTCTATGAAGGAACAATTTCTTAGTTGGATGAATGCTAGGTTAATCAAACACAGAAGTCCTTGGTTAACTGTGGGCACAAAGGGAAAGTTAGTGAACATAATCTTTAAATTTCCATTCTCCCTTTGGGACGAGATGTGGAATTGGTATTTTTCTTCCATTTGAAGTCACTTGTGACATAACACTCATGCTCTCCGCACCTCCACATTTTTTTTTTAAACTCTGTTCTTGTTAATGTGCTTCTCAGCCAGGAAAAATGACATTAGGAAAAACACATTGTAGAGGTTATGGGAAGGGCAAAATGGAAGTCTCAAAGTGAAATATTTTTCACAAAAAAATAGTTATTTCATATCTCTTTGATGATAAAAATACCACTCAACTTTTGAAACCTTTTATATTTGATTTTATTCTCCACCACCTTCTAAGAGAGTTGGAAATGCAGATTTCCATAATGGATAGATTTAACTAGAAATTACTGCTACCCAGATCTAGGAAATTTGCTCCCTATTTTATGAATGTATTTTTAGGTATTGAAAAAGAAAAAGAGGAATAGGTCAATTTTCTTCCCCCCACCCCAGTAAATATTTGTTTTCTTTTGCTTCTAAAACGAAAGGTTCTTGAAAACGTTTGCAATCGTTTCTCATCTATGATGGCTAAATTGTGTCCACATATTTGCAGACTAATAGTATCTAACATATGTTGATACATAGGCTTCATCTCATTTATCTCCTCCAAATAATTAAGGAACATTTCAAGAGGAATCAAATATGCATTCTTCTCAAATTTTATCTGCCCTGACATGCAAATAAGAAAAAAAATCCAAAAACCTTTTCAAAGGACAATTGTAGCTAAACCATTTGGTACTAGTTATCCTGGTGCTTATGAAAGCAAAGCTCAGTTTCCAAGTTACTCTTAAATATTTTAAAATCCAGATTGGAGATGGGGACATATTTCTAATGATTTGTTTAGTCTGGTAATTATCATCAACCTTTAACACGGGCACAACCAGCTCTCTCTGTGATTGGCGCTCTTATCATCTGTTACATTGTTATTAAGCAGACGTGTTCTCATAGGAAACGCTAGGGCCAGTTACCCAGGGCCTTTGAGTTTGGATGTCTGTTCAGCAGTTTAGTCATCCAACTAGATTTGAGTTTGCTTGGCAGAAGCCAGCTTTTCATCTTGTTCTTCCCTTTCTGAGTGGGTGATGGAGCAGAGTTCCTGCGGAGACATATGGACAGTCAGAATGTCCCAGCAGCTGTCTCCTTTTCTGAAGAAAAGCAAGGCCTTGTGGGATAAACCATCAGTTTTTTGGGCTTCTCTATTGCTACATAGCTCTGGATGTATCTGATCTCTTGAACTCCCAAGAGCTCTGATGGAGTCTGTGGGCTCCAGCCCTTGGTGCCTCAATTCAGTCAACCACAAATGCCTACTCTGGACAAGGTGTTCTCCTAAAAGCAATAGAAAGAGACGACTGTGACCTCAGCTAGCTTACTACTGGGGGAGTATGGAGTGGCCAAAAGCGCGTTCAAAATAACTATCATAATAGACCTCCATCTACTAAGTACCATCTGTTAGGTGGAACCTGAGGAGAAGTGCAGTGGAGGAATTCACACTGGAGAGGGATTTTAACAGAGACCGAGTAGTAGGCCTTCTAGGCAAAGCAAACATTTGGTTTTAGCTCTCCACCAATTGGCCCCAAGTTACATTTCCAGTTTTGGCATTTACTAGTTGACCCGTCATTTAGTTAGACAATTTTTCATGGAACAGAGAAGTTTGGATTTTGTATGATGGGTCAGAAATTATGCCAGACATTGGAGGCAGAGGAACTAGACAAACAGTGATTGTCTTTTTAAAGTACAGTAGTCCCCACTCTGGTGGTCTAGTGGTTCAGATTTGGCACTCTCACCACCACAGCCCTGATTCCTTTCCCAGTCATGGAACCACACCACCCATCTGTTTGTTGTCAAACTGTGGCAGCTGCATGTTGCTGTGATGTTGAAAGCTGTGCCACTGGGATTTCAAATGCCAGCAGGGGTACTCATGGTGGACAGGTTTCAGCAGAGCTTCTAGACTAAGAGAGTAGGAAGAAGGCCTTGGCCACCCGCTTCGGAAAAAACTGGCCATGGAAACCCTATGAATAGCAGCAGAGCATTGGCTGATACAGCGCCAGAAGGTGGGAGGATGGTGAAAAAAAACTGGAGATGGTTTCACTCTGCTGGACACAGGGGGCACTAGGAGTAGGAATTGACTTGAAGGCACTAACCAGGAAATGTACCCCCTTATCTGAAGAGGATCCAAGAACCCCTGTAGATGCCTGAAACTGTGATAATACTAACCCCTAGATATACTGTGTTGTTTCCTATACATACCTACCTATGATAGTTTAGTTTACAAATTTGGCACAATCAGAGATTAACAACAATAACTAATAATAAAATAGAACTATTATAACAATATACTGTAATAAAAGTTACCATAGATCTTAGCAGGCTCAGCTTATGATTTTTTTCCTTTCCTTATCAAGTTGAGAAGTTTCACCTTTTCATTTAAAGGAAGCACTTTATGGCTTCTCTTTGGCATGTCCGGATTGCGGCATCACTACTCTTGTGCTTTGGGACCATTATTAAGTAAAATAAGGGTGACTTGAACACAAGCACTGTGATACTGAGACAGCCAATCTGATACCAAGATGGCTACTAAGTGACTACCAGGCAGGTAGTATGTACATCATGGATATGCTGGACAAAAGGATGATTCATGTCCTGAGCAGGACAGGACAAGACAACAGGAATTTTCCTCATGCTACTCAGAATAGCGTGCAATTTAAAACCTATAAATTGTTTGTTTCTGGAGTTTTCCATTTAATATTTTTGGACTGCCATTGACTGCAGTTGACCATGGATAACTGGAACCTTGGAAAGCAAAATGAAGATAAGGGGGGACTACGGTATCCACAACATGAAAGGCGAGACTGAGCCTCCAGAATCAACTCTTAACATAGAGGAAAGAGGAGCGTTAGCCTTCAAATGGGGAAATGGAAGTACATATTAAGAAACTTGAGCTGAGTCTTGAAGGACTAGCAGTTATTGCAAAGCTGCACAGGATGAGGATGATCATTCCAGATGGAGGGAAGTATATGCAAAAAGTTCTGT
Source organism: Equus przewalskii (assembly GCF_037783145.1). Lineage (NCBI taxonomy): Eukaryota > Metazoa > Chordata > Mammalia > Perissodactyla > Equidae > Equus > Equus przewalskii. The sequence goes on along the minus strand of NC_091857.1, from coordinate 25,588,266 downwards.
GCAACATGAAAGAACATGAATCACCCAGCATATTTTTATTTATTCTGAGAACTGTGTGTAGGCCAGAAGGTTGAGAGTAGCAGGAGAGTGTAAGAATGCTGTCAGATATGAGGATGGAAGAGATGGTGGGGCTAGTGCATGAAGGCCAATGAGGATATGAAACAGTGTGGGAAGGAGCCTTGGAGAGATTTTAGCATTGAGCAGCATAGAAGCAGTATTTGATAAGGTATAGTTAAGGCTTAAAGAAAGGCTGCATTCAAAGGCAGAGACTATGTGGAGAAAAAGTCTGAGGGACAGACCTTAAGAATTCAGTAATATGCACAGATCTTGCTGGGGGAGAGAACCAGAAACAATAGCTAGGAATGGTCAGAAAGTAGAGAGAAACCAAGCTAAAAGATAGTTAAGACGGGTCCTAGAAGCCAAGGTGACAGACCAATAAGAGAAAGTGTCAAGTGCTTTGAAGGAATCCTGTAGAGTAAGAACCAAGAGGTCACCTGATACGGCAATAATAAAGTCATTGGTGACCTTTACAAGCATGAACTTGGTGCATTGTTGGGAATGGAAAGCAAATTACAGGGGGTGAAGGGGGAAGTAGGTGGAGAGGAAATAGACGTAATGGGCGTAGAAAATTCATTTGAGAAATTTGGCAGCTCTCTTGCCTGGCAATGAATGGTCAAAGAGAGAACAAGTTGATAGGGAAATGAGGAAGTTTTTTGTCACTTGCTCATGTGTTTCAGCCCAAATCGCCTAATCTGGGTCCCTGAATGTGTATTTGGCATTTCCTCTTCTTCACTACTGCTCAGCTCCCTAAACTATCTCTGCCCTCTTCTCTCGTTGTTCAAAATGTCTCTCTCTCTCAATTTAAGACCATGTCCTACATGTAGTAAGTATCCAATATATTAATTGATTGAAAAATTTCCTCTCTGCTTCATTGTGTTTGAAGATTCTACTATGAGTCAGTTCCAAGAGAAAGAAGAATAAAAAGAATTAATGGTATCCTGGAAAGAATAAGCATTTAAGATCTCTCACAAAGGAAATATCAGATCTCAGCATAATGAAGGCATAAATGATTTTTTTTTTGCTCCTCTAGTTTCTGTGGGAGACAGGCAAGTAAAAACAGCCATTTTAGGCCAGATCACCCACTGAACAAATGAACAGAGAGAAGCATTTCACTCCCCTTCAAACTACCCAAAGAGACTAGGTTCACAACCTGAGTTACAAAGTTGTCTTGGGGTGACAGTTTGAAGATTAAGCCATGCAAAAACCTAAAAATTTCCCTTTTATTCCTTCTAAGGAATCAGCTAGAGCTAAACAATTAATAACATTTCTACTGAAGGAAACAAATACTAATTTTGCATTTGTTACTTACAGATGTTATGCTAGGAGCTTTCATGTATGTTATTTCATTTTGTTCTCAAAACAATCCTGAGAGAAGGGTAATATTATCATGAATTTAAAGATGAGCAATTTGAAGCTCAGAGATACCTGGAAATAAATCTCAAGTGGTCCTCAAGATATATTGCCTCCACATTGACCTATTGTTATATTGCATAATTATTTTGTCCCGTAAATATTTTGTCCCAAAGTTCATATAAGGAGTCACTAAAAACTGGATTTTTCCAAAAAGGCTGCTTACTGTGAGCACTCGAAGAGCTAAAACAAAACGAAAACAAAGACAGATTCAGCTATTTGTGAGACAACATGTCATAGAAAATATTAGAAACATCAACACAAAAAATAATAGAAATGCTAATGGTGAGGTCACTACATTCCATTCTATCACCTAGCACTTCAACTGGCTTATAAATCAACTTTTTTCCTATGTGTATTTTTATTTAGTTTTGTGTAATTGAGTGCTGAGAAATCCAGAATCTTGCTAGACTGTTCTAAATAAGAATCTTCTGTTTTGGAAAATGCACTGAACTGCATATGCTAGAAAAGTTTAAACGCAACAAAATCTGTTTCTTTCTATTACAATTGGCTAGCCTTGAACATGCAAAAATCTCAGAAGAAGACTGAAAATGGCAAACGGGAGATCCGCTTTATAACAAGAGCTGGCCCTGTGGGTTTGGAATGTGGCTTGAGGGTCCCCGCCTCTGGAATACAGATGTCAAGCATAGCTGGCCAGTTCTGGAAATTTTCAGAGATTTCTGGCTGGTTTGCTGGGCCTAGCTGGCTGACTTTGGAGAGGTTGTGCTCTGGATTCTCCCTGGTCCAGAGGACAGTGAGCATAGCCAGCTGGCTCCTACATTTGGCCAAGTTGGCAGATGAACTGATTCTGCATTTGGGGGACCAAGAGTCAGAGGGGCCTGTAATCAGCAAACCCAGGAGCAAGGAAGAAGCTGATAAATTAGTTGATGGATTCTAGTTACCAGGGGTGAACTGAGTAGCATGAAAGGATGTTCTGTTTTCACCAGTACTGACTTAGGTACCGTTGGACTTGTGTTTTAAAGAGCTTGGTAATTGCATCTCTGTAAGGCATGAATGGGTTTAAAGTCTATTATATGAACACAAGAAAGATTCTCTCCTTGACCCAACTCTGGCCAGGATCTTCTGAGCCCTCTTCTCAACTAGGCCTCAACCTTGGTCTATAAAAACTACAGACTCTGGACATAAGTGATTTCCTCCATCTCCTTCCCCTACATTGAAAGACTTAAAAAAACACTACCACAGTTTGTAACAGCTCAAGGCTGCATCCCTAGGAGGAACCTAGCCTCATTTAAAGTGTCTGCCTGGGAAAGCTCAAGGCTGCCAAATAATTTACTGTTTATTCTAGCCAATACCTGATCATAGGCCCCTGACCACTCTTTCTTACAGCATTTACCAAAAAGAGCTTACAATTGTGAATCTTTCTTCTGTCCCTTTGAGATGTATGTGTTTCTTTGCAACTCAGGAGTATCTTTCTCAAGGACCTTAAAACCGTTCATTTACAACACAATCATTAGGAAGAACAGGACCTCTGTCTCTCAGACTCTGGGAAAGATAGAAGTCTAATTTTGACAATTGCCAGCTATCAGACACAGCGGCCTAATTGGCATTTACATCGACAAAACCTTTGTTATTTCTCACTTCCCTGACTCTACTGAACCCCTACAAGCCCCCTCCCTACTCCTTCATTCTCCCTTTAAAACACCCAATCACCTCTGTACAAATCGAAGTTGAGATCAGTTCACTCAGGACCCTCCTCCCTATTGCAGTGGTATATTATGAATTAAAATCTGTCTTTACCACTTTAACTAGTGCCTGACTTTGTTTGTCTTTGACAGACTCAAACCTTAATCTTTAAAAAATTAGCTTTAAAACAATCAAATACCAACGTATAAGTAGTTAGGAAAGTGAACTTAGGAAAAGAGTTTTTCAGGGTGACTGTGGTAGGTAGCCTCTAAGACGTTGCCCAATATTCTCCACCTCCCGTTATTCAGGCCCTTGTGTAATGCCCATTCATTGGATATGGGCTGGGATGTATTGTTTCACTATGAATAAATAGAAAATGGTAGAAGTGATGGGCCATCACTTCTGAGATTAAGTTATAAAAAACTGTGTTTTCCACCTTGGATGCTCTCTTACCATTCCTTGGATTGCTGACTCTGGAGGAAGTCGGTGCCCATGACATAAGACAGCCCTGTTGAGAAGCTCAGGGGAGAGAGCTGAAAACCAAATCTGAGTCCTCCCAACAGATATGTGAGTGAGCTTGGGAATAGATTCTTCTTCAATTGAGACTGGAGATGATGGCAGCTCCAGTCAACACCTTGACCCTTGCAGACTCTTGGGAAACCTCCTATCTAAGTGGCTTCCAGAATCTTGACCCATAGAAACTGTGAGATAACAAATGTCTGTTGATTGATGCCTCTAAGTTTGGGGCAATTTTGTTATGCAGCAATAGGGAGCTAATACAGTGACCCACTTTTATTCAAGTGGTTTCCTCAAATTTAGAGTAAAATATCGTTACCCCCGCATGCAAATCTTACATTAATGCATTCTTTCTATAGACTATTTTCATGTCTAAAGAAGATAAAGAAGGAGTTATCAGAATTTTTGTTTAAAGTAGGCCTTCTTCCACTGGCTGATGCTGTGGTAATAAGGGAAACAGATATTTCTAGTTTTATTTCTTCTGGAGAGTTTCCCTCTGTTTGGATGTGTGCCACGGATATACATCTTCAAACAAAATTCGGAATTCATACACTGGGGTCAGAAAATACTTTGGGATTCCTCTCATCCACAGTGCAAAATTATCTACAAAAAACATGTAACTTTTGACTGAATCCACTTAAATGCCTGTGTGATTTATATTAATTCTTCTATTTCACCTGAGAGGTCAAGTACAGATGAGAACTACCACTTCTTTTGGGACTTTCACTCTTCATTTAATCTACATATAGACTGTTTTATCACCAGGCCAGCTGGGCTTGCTGTGGCTGAATCTATCTTTCTATGTATAGGATTCCCCTATATTTGTCTTATCGCAACCATTTGATTACATGTTAGGCCCAGGGTGAATATCACCTTCAACTTAATTTCATTTAGACTGTGACAAGACTTCCAAAATAAAATATATTATCTACATGAGCCTTTTCCATGTAGTTAAAAGTTATTTTTGCTTAGAAGTTGATCATTATTAATTTTAGTGACGACATGCACAATAGCCCCCAAACTGAGAGAGTATTTTAAAACTAAGTTTCCTCCTACCACCCATGGACAAGTGCCATTAAATATTAGTGATCACAAACCTATTAAATTCAGTCTACTTAAAGCCAAGAGAATGTTAAAGAACCCATCACTCGTTCAATATTCGAAGATAAGAAAAATTGGTGCTCCAAAGATGAATAAGAATATTTTATGTGGGTGGATAGGTATGTGTATATGTGTGCATACTCAAGTATATATACATGCGTGTGTATGTATGTGTGTATAGTACAAAAGAAAGTTCTTAATTTCTTTAATCAAAGCCAAAAGCCAGTCCACACCCTGAACCTCAAGCATGTCCACATCCAAATTCCTGATATTTGTGAACATGTTAGCTTACGTGGCAAAAGGGATTTTGCAAATGTGATCAAGTTAAGGGTCCTGAGATGAGGTGATTACCTTGGATTATTCATCAGGGTACTAATAAAGAGGAGGCAGGAGAGTTAGAGTCAAAGAGAGACTGGAAGATGTTATGCTGCTGCCTTTGAACATGGAGGAAGGGACCACCATCCAAGGAACGCAGGTAACTTCCACAAGCTGGAAAAAGAAAAAGAAAGGAAACAGATTCTCCCTTAGAGCTCTCAGAAGAAACCAGCCCTGCTGATGTTTTGATTTTATTCCAGTGAAACCTATTTTGGACCTCTTACTTCCAGAACTACAAGATAAGGAATTTGTGTTGCTATAAGCCATCATCTGTAGTGATCTGTTACAGCAGCATAGGAAACCAATACAATCATCTTTAGATGGACAATTTAAGAATGAATTTTCCCTTATTGAAAAATGAAGAAACCCAAATCTGTCTTTGATGGCATCCTTGGGTTTCTTATCCCCTTTACTTTGAACTATGCATCACTTTTCTCATGCTTCTTTCTTTTACTCTGATTAAACTGATAGTAACTTGTGGGCAGTGCTCTTTGTTAATATTCTGTAATTCCACCTGTCCAGTGCACCACGTCCATGTGTGTCTATTACACACTAGAATCTTGATGCAAACTTCATTTATTGATCTCATTTGCTTATTTCTATTTTCTGAATTGAGTGTCTTTTTCATAATTTTCCTGGAAAAGTAATAACTACAATATAAGCCAGGATGCAGTTCAAGAAATGATTGCATCTTTTTTCCCTCTCTGTTCTTCTTTTTTGAAACATTTAATTTAAACATTTTAATTTGCGTAGAGATGACTCTCATACCACAGCCATTACAGAATGTAGGAAATACGTTTCGAGAGAAAAAGAACATAAAACAGATACTCTTTTTTTCCCTGATATTTGAGAAAGAAAAATGCATTTGTTTCTGCTCCAATTTTTGTGTTCATAAAACATATTCTCGAGGCACTCAATGCCTGTTCCCACCTCCCCATTGGTCTGTGCTTTTCTGCACATTTCTGTACCCTAACTTCATCTTTTTGCTATGTGCTGTTTATTTAGACAGCCTGAACAATGATGTTATCGAAGTTATGGTCAAATATGGTCTGCTACAAAGATACGTTTTAAATAGAAACTTTAATTTTCCACTGAAATTTAAACTTCTAAAAGATGGCATTTTGGTCTTCCAACATCATTATTCCAGGAAGTGTTTGTCTCTGAAAAATTATCATAGTTTTACGATTTGTTCAGAGACTGTTTTCATCTGCACATAAAGTTGCTGATATTGAAAATGAGTCAGCATTTTCCTTTGCAAAAATGGAATTAGTCATGATATTCTACCCCACACCAAACATGCTTATGTACACATTTTACACTCTGAGAGTGAGGGCTTGTCTAAAAATGAAAACACTTTTTTCATCTTTAACTAGCTGTGACTTAACAAAATAATCTCAATAACTAGCTCACCATATATGTTGTTTTGATAAGCAACTTAGATATTTATACAGTCATGCGTCACTTAACAACGGGGATACCTTCTGAGAAATGCATTGTTAGGCGCTGTTTTCATGCAAACGTCATAGAGGGTACTTAACACAAACCTGGATGGTATAGCCTACTACACACCTACACTAAATGGTACTAATCTTATGGGACCACCGTTCTATATGTGCTCTGTTGTTGACCAAAACTTCGTTTTGCGGTGCATGACTATAGTCCTTTCTTTGAATATTAATTTGTCAAACTGTGGTTGCTATCTTCACCTAGAAAAAGACAGGTCTGGTAAGGCTCTTTCGGGGACAATCTGTTTACCTTGCTTGCCCTCTCCGTAATAATTTCTTTTTCTCAAAGGCTGTGGGTATGTCAGAGTTGGTCCACTCTGCAGCTGGGCCATTCTTCACTGAGAAGCATGTGGATAGAAAGCCAAACATCAGGCCTTCGGGTACAAATTACAATCTTTGATTGAGAATTTGTAGGGAAGGTGGGGTGAATTTTAGAGTTTGAGCACCAAACCCTACCTCATACTCCCAACAGCTATTCCAAGATACATAGATGCTGCAATGAAAGGTAATCACATGTAATTTGAGAGATTTAAAATATTACAGCATAGACTCAGGTGAAAAACTTTAACCAACTAGAAATGACGATCTTCTTTAGCATTTGTGGAAAATGAACTGCAGGAATAACATGGTGACCTTTTGTGGACGACGCTATAAACTAAGTTGGATATTGCCAGTGTGTCCTACTACATGGTTAGCCAGAAGTCCAGGAGGAATGTCTCAGCCTGCCCAGAAATGTTAGGGATATTTTCTAAGCCATATGGAAGAGTGATACGGTATAAGGAGTTGGAGGAGAATGGCTGGGGCTCCTCCCACTGAGATTGTGGGTATAGTTGCTGGTCCTCTTAGAAACTCAAGAGGCAGAAAGTAAAGCCTGAAGGGCTCTTCCCTTTAAGGCACAACAACCCCCAGTCATGAACCTCTTCCTTACCAGTAAAATAGGGTCCAGTGAATATCCTGGCTCCTCTAATCTAACAGCTGCTCTACCCATGGGAACCAGCTAGCAAAGGCTCAATAATAGAGTGAGTGGGAGATTCCTTGACACTCCATGACTAAGAGAGAAACAGGAGGAAGGGGCCCTGGTCTTGATCTTTACTTACGACTATTGTATGTGCCACGTATGTGGTTAGAAGGAGGAGGGGGAGGACTTCAAGTGTCTCAGACTAATTATCTCGCATTAAACAGTATAAGTAAACTCACACTTTAGTTGAGCAATTACAAGAAGGCAAAAAGCATTGAGATTGAACCACTAAAAGGAGGACTCTAGAATGCTTATAAGTGGGTTAAATAAATCCAAATTTCCATTTGAAGGCATGTAATTTATAATTTACTGGTTTGCAGAAACTGAATTTGCGGTATTTACCAAGTTTTGCTTTAATATGACCTATCATATATACCTATCTATCTCTTACCTATCTATCTATCTATCTATCCATTCATCTACCATTTTTTTTAATCTACCTATCTTACTAACCAAAAAGCCATACAATCAGACTTTTATTCTTAAATCTGAAATGGCGATGGTTTAGATTTTCTCTTATCATTTGGTTATACAAACAAAAACTATTCAGTCATTTAGAAAAGTACATCACTCCCCAGGAAATTCCAAATCATTTTTTGATTTGAAAATCTGAGCATTACTTTTTGGCTTTCTTTCTTTTCTTAAATGCAGGCAAATTGAAATAGAAGATGTGGCATCACTAATGTAACTTTAACCTATTTGAAATAATGTGGCATCCTTAATATAATTTTAACCTATCTTAAATAATTTAGATAAATATTTTCCATTTAATATTAGATTTTCTTTATTTTTTCCTGAATTTAGGAAATATCCAGTCTTCTCTCATTTTGCGTATAATCATATACTCAAATATAAATATTTACTGTGTTTAATACATCAATTGAATTCAACTTATATCACACAAAAATTCATTTGTACATTTGTATCATTCTATCATTTGCACATTCTATCATTCTATAAATGAGGTCAAGAAATATTTACCTAACAATAGAGAAATAAATGATGTAATGGTCATTTTGCAACCCATCTTTTGCCCTTTCATTTAGATTACTTAATTCTGGGGAAATCATTTTGGAGAATTTTATTAAGGCGTAGTATGAACCACAACAATATTAAGCAAAGCGTGTTTCTACCCAGACCACTCCTTGATGAAAGTTTTTTGGCTCTGTGGAGGACCCCACAGAAACCTGAATTGCCTGGGATCATTTTATTTGACCGTGGTGCTTCAGTGTTTTTCATTTTCAGAGTCCTCAAACTTCTACTGCAAAGGGAGAAAGAAATCATTAGGCAGATAATGTTTTGTAGCCCATCTCATACATCCTTTAGTGCATTCTCGAGCAAATTTTCAAATTTAACAGGCTCCTAAGGCAACATCTCATTACTGTATTGGGGTAGTCTAGTGCCTGCTTCAGAATACGTGTGTTTATCCAGTGGTGGGTCATCTGAACCAAGTTTGGAAAAAGCATGAGAGCAAAGTTTTAGTTTCCTCTTTAGTATCTAGCAACTGAATTCTTTTGTTGAGTAAGAAATAGACAGGTTCCAAACAGACAAGGACACTATTTAAAATCATAAAGACTTTTTGTTTTTTTTGGCTCAACAAGGGAAAAGCAATCTTACAGTTTTTGTTTTAACTTCTGTAGTCATAGATATGTTCTTATTAAAAAAACAATATATTTTTAAACATGATCCATTATTGTTAGAAGAGATAATATATTTTTAAAGATTATCAAAGAAATACTGTGAATATAAAAAAGATTTTTTATGAGATTACTAACAATCAGATAATTTGCACAAAATTAATAATAAGGCAAATTCTAATCTCAACTTGGTTATGGACAAAGTCAATAAGAAAAGAACTATACTGAAGTTGGATCTAATAAGATCCAATTATAAATTTTCTCAAAAAATTATGATTTTAGTTTTGTGGTAGATCTAAGCATGCCCCTATATCTAAGAAATATGGCATTCTATTTTTTGACAGTTTTGTAATAAAAAGTTTTTTTTATAAATTTTTTTTATAGCTAAAGTCCATGTTTAATACTGAAAGTGTTGTTGAGTGTAGAAAAGGAAAGAGATGAAATAAATGAACTCTGTCATGGCATAGGACTGTCACTGTACATCCTTCAAATAAAATAACAGATCTTGAGTTTATATCTTAGATTTTATAACTTTAGTTAACAGTGTTTAGAGATAACATGTCAAGTATTTCACTGTCTGTAATTCACAAAGCCTCCTGAAGTTGAGAAATGGTCTCTATTCATGCATCTAACTCATGGCCCGATTTTTAAGGCAGAAAACTAGAGGGTGAACTAGATGAATTCTGTTTCATCTTCAGCACGTGGCAGAGGGGACTCTGAAATAGCAACGGATATGCCCCACGATGGTGAGACTCAGTCTTGCTTTCCTACACCTTGTATAGTGAGCAACAGTCTGACATGTTAGGAGATGCAGGTTGCTTGGTAACCTTGGTAACAGGAAGCTTCATGCTACACTATTCCCATCACTGTAAGAGCACCATGGCTGCAGTACTCCCAAAGTCTGAAAGACAATCGGCAAGTAGAAGAGCATAAAGTTTACTAAACTGCTCTACTCCTCAAAGAAGATGGCTTCCTCCCCAAATGGCTTAACATTTTATTGACATTCTGATTTTAGTGGATCTCTGATATGTCAATGTAGTATTCACTCTCCGCTATTTAAGAAAATCTAGTTTTCGGTAGGTTATTCATTTTGGTTTGTTTCCTACTTTCAATAATAGGAGGAAGTCAACTGAGTCTGTTACAGGTGTCCCATAAAGTCAGTCACATGCAGTGCCCATCTCACATGGCTTTGAGCAAACTCACTTGGTAAGGATCTGCGGACTACACACTCATGCTCTTCCTTTCCCTATGCTAGTCAAGTCCTTGCATTTCTGAATCTGTCAACATTCCTCTCTCTGTCTTCATTTATGTTTTCCCACTTTAACCCATTATCTTTCTTATACCTAGTTCTTTCTTTTTGGCTACTGTCTTCTGTCTATATCTATACACCTTTTGTTCTCTTCCCTACTGATTCTAATTTCCCAGAAACATCACCAGCACATGCTGGTGTTAAGTCAGAAATCCTTCACCATGTTGCCAGAAATGAAGACTTGCTGAATTTTCTTCACACTCCCCCCAGCTCACTCTGGCTGGTCCTGCTTTTATTTAAATGACCTGTCCACTTCAGCCAAAGAGACTGGTCTTTTGTATACAAATCTCAGAGGCAGTTAATTTGCTTTCATCTTAAATGCCAGAGGTTTTGTTTTTGTTTTTGCTTTTTCAGTCTTTCCTCTCCAGAGCCTGTGTTTTTTTCAGTGAGCTATTTTCAAAGCAGGATGATCCAGGGCCTTGAACTTTTTGATCTCCATGAAAAATTTTAGAAGTAGTGGTGGCTACTTATTTTCACTTGTGAATAAGGTTTTCATATTCAAAAGAGATGACGTATTACAGGAGTCTGTACTTCTAATTCCCTTCTGATTTTGCCTATTTACTTATTTATTTGAGATGCAAAATTGGGAGGAAAAAAATCTGCTCTCACTTCAAATCAGCAGATGAATCTTGTTTGTCAATTGGTTGTTGCTGTTACTGGAAAAGTAATTATTGTCATTCCTCTAGCTAAGAAATATCCCTCTAGATCAAAGCTTGGCTTGGTGACAGCACATGTTTCTACTAATTGCTTGAGGTCAAAGGTGGGCGGTGCTTGCAATGGTGTCACGGATCAGGTCTGTGACAGAATGGAGCCTGACAAAGTTAGCAGGCTAAGAAGCAGAGTGGGTATAGCAAGTGAGGTAAATCTATGAAAACTGGCAATTATCCATGAAATAGTCTTAGATACTCACTTGAGCGTGGACACTCACTGTGGCTGCTGGGCATATTGTTATGCAAGTCAAAATACCCAGCCCCCTCCTCTTTAAGCACAGTAAAGATTGTCACAACTTTTAATAAAATGGAAGGTAGAATGTCAAGCAATCATGATCAAGAAATAAGAAAGTTTATCTAAGAAACCATACATAGTGCCTAATAGACAATTCAAGAATTAGTAGTTAGAAATGGGTTTGTAATCAGTTATTTATGCTATACTAATGCTGTATAATAAACAACCACAAGACTGCCATGGTGTAGAACAACGAACATTTATTTTTGCCCATGAATTTAAGACTGACTGGGTGGTTCTGCTGATCTGAGTCAAGCTCAGCTGACCTTGGCTGGGCTCACTCTGGCATCTGCAGCCATTTCGTGGGTCAGATGGGAGTTGGTTGGTTGAAGATGTCTTCAGCTGAGATGATTGATCTGTGCTCCATGTAGTCTCTCACCCTCCAGTGGGCCTGGGTTTGGTCTCATTGCAAAGATAGAGTTCCAAGAGAGTGAAAGTGCACAACAACTCTTGAGGCCTAGGCTCAGAAGTGGTCCACTGTCACCTTTACCACATGATATTGACCAGCCCTGTTATTTATTGGTGAGGAAGATTGGCCCTAAGCTAACATCCATTGCCGATCTTCCTCTTTTTGCTTGAGGGAGATTGTCCCTGAGCTAACATCTGTGCCAACCTTCCTCTTTTTTGTATGTGGGATGCCGCCACAGTGTGGCTTGTTGAGCAGAGTATAGGTCTGAACCTGCGAACCCCAGGCCGCAGAAGTGGAGTGTGTAAACTTAACCACCATGCCACAGGGCCAGAGTCAACCAGCCCTGTTTTAAGTACCAGGGGAATAGACTCTAAATTTTGATGGAAGAAGTTGCAGTCACCTTGCAAAGGGTACAGATAGGGGAAAGACATTACTGGAGTCAACAACACAATCTACCACTCGTGCCATAATTAATAGCAAAGTAAAAGGTCACTGGGTAAAAATGCGCACCCCCAAATGAAATGAGATTGAAGTAAATTAGAAAACAGAACAAAGCACAGCTCTGTGAGTCGTCTGGAGCTCAGAGTCGCTCGAATAGGGCAGGTTCCTTCAGCCCACTGCTTAACTGTGGTGTATGATCAAGTGGTTTCTGCTGAGTCAGGTTTTATCTGTCAGTCACTGCTGGGTTACGTGCTGTCTTTCCTGGTACCTGTTAGAAATTGGTGTTAACACTGACTTTATGCTTCCGGGCATTCCAGATCTGAGTCAAACTAAGGCATTGGATATGAAAAAAATAAAAAGAAGAAAACAGTGACTCGAAGTATTAGGAATGTGTTCTTTAAAGCCCAAGAAATAGGCTTTTTGTGGTTCTTTCTGTTATCCCATTTCAGAAAAAGAAAGACAGGTGGTGGATTAAAAATATCGAAAAAAAGAAAAAACATAAAAAACATTAAGAAGAATTTATGATGATTGGACAAAGAGGCATCTCTGGGCATGAAGAGTCAATCGATGTATTCCAGAAAAGTGAGCAAAGAGCCTGTAAAGGAAGTTTTGAAAAAAAGACAAGCACTTTTCTCCTCATTAGGTAAGAACTGAAAGAGCTAGGTTTAACCCGAAATAAGGAAAATATAGAGTCATGAAAAACTGTGTGTAAGTAAAACCAAATGAACAGTAGAAAATGCAGCTAAAGGTAAACTTGCAATCTCTGCTGCCAGAGAATTAAAGACTAGATTCAAACCCTCTGCACAGATTGTTCAGAGAGAACACAATCAGTTAGGCAGTTCACAGGATGAACTCACCTTAAGCAGTTCAGTGCCTTTTTTGTATTTATTCCGAGTGCATCGTTTTTATCTTTTAGATTTATCTTAGGAGGGAAAGCTTTTCTTTCCCCAAGATGGCCAACTTCCATGTTTCTTTAGAGAGCTCCTTTTTTCCAGTTCTCTAGAATATCCAGTTGGTAACATTCTAAGATTAGCTTCTTTAAAATTTCCATAAGAGGCATTTATAAAACTGAAATGAAAGATTAACTATCAGAGGGACTATTGTTACACCAGACACTTCTCGTTTATGGTCAATCATGCAGGAGTTAGATACCTGGATCTGAATTCTGGTTTCCGTCCTACAAGTTGTGTGATTAAGGGCAAGTTTCTTTAAGCCTGGGTTTCTTCATTTGCAAAATGGCAAGGAAAATAACAGTATTTACTATGTCAACTAGATACTGTAGCAGAAAAAACCCTACCTCAACTGCCTGCAAATAAGAACAGTAATTATCTCTTGCAATAGGAATTCCTAGGCCAAGGATGCTGGGTTTAATACCAGAAGGGTCCCAGATTCTCTCCACTGTTCTGTCATCCATAAGGCTACCTCCCCTTAGACATTACACCTGGAAATTACAGTGTTTAAACAATCAAGTGGAGAAGATCTTTTTCTGGATTTCTCCTTTTATGCATGTTATGGGTTGAATTTTGTCTCCCAAAAATTCCTATGTCGAAGTCCTAACTTATTTACCTCAGAAGGCAACCGTTTTTGTAGATAGGGTCTTTAAAGGGGCAATTAAGGTTAAAGAAGGCATTGGGTGGGCCATAAACCAGTATAGCTGGTGTCTTTATAAGAAGAGGAGATTAAGACACAGACACAGAGTCAAGACCGTATGAGAACACAAGGAGAAGGCAGCCATCTCCTAGCCAAGGAGAGAGGCCTCAGAAGAAACCAACCCTGCTGACACTTTGATCTTGGACTCTAGCCTCTAGAAACATGAGAAAATAAATTTCTCCTGTTTAAGCCACTCAGTTAGTGGTACTTTGTTATGGCAGCCTTAACAAAGTAAAATAATACGTGAGGAGACATTATTCCAGAAACCATCAGACTCTCCTTCGCAAATCATTTGCCACAACTATGTTACATGTCCAATCCCAATTCACTCAATAGCAAGGAAAGTGGGATTATCATAACATACTTAATGAAGATCCAGCTCTTTGAGAGACAGTAGACACTAGAAGAAAAAAAAAAGAGAGAGATTTTATTAGAAAGGAAGACAGGGAAATTATAATGAGGAAGAATTGGCATCCAGCAGTGTCTCTACCTTATGGGTTGTTGTGAGGATTAAACTAGAAAACATGTGTGAAACACCTAGTCTGGGGTCTGGCATATTAAATGATTATTACTGTTAAGCTTCATTTATCTGGAGTTCACAGAATCAATGCCTTGCAATTCTTTAGAGGAGAATGCATTGTTATTTCAGAATCACTCCTTTTGGGTAAGAGCATATATCATACAACATTCCTTTGTACTGAAAGCAGCATAATAGCATTATTCCAACATAATTCTTACAAGAAATAATAATTTTATCAGTAATTTTATTCTTTCATTTGAAGAGAGGATTATATAATAGTAGATTATTTATATACAAACCCATATCCTTTTTTAAGCAATGGTTTTTGCATTGAAATACAAACTCTGTAGTGGGTTGAATGGTGACCCATTAAAATATATGTCCACATTCTAATTCCCTAAACCTGACCTGTTACCTTATTTCAGAAAATGGTCTTTTCAGACCCAATTAAGGATTTTGAGATAAGCAGATCATCTTGGATTGTCAAGTGTTTACTAAATCCAATGATAGAGTCCTTATAAAAAAAAGTAAAGGAGTAGACAGACACACAGAGAGAAGTTGATGTGAAGACTGAGCAGAGAGAGTTGTGGCCACAAGCCAAGGAATGCTGAGTAGCACGGAGCTGGAAGAGGCAGGGAGGCATTCTCCCCTAGAGCCTCTGGCGGGAGTACAGCCCCACCAACACCTTGATTTCAGACTTCTGGCCTCCAGAGCTGTAAGTGAATATATTCTTCTTGTTTTAGGCCACCAAGTTTGTCCCAGCAGCCTCAGGAAACTAATGCAAACCTCATGCCTGTTGATTTCAATTATCTTGATATATCATTTGGCACATGTAATTCTTGAGACACAATTTTTTAAAAAACAATTTTCTGTGTTGATTCATCTAGGAGAAAGCAAAAGGTGAAATCAAGTTGAGATAGTGTATGAGCACGAATCTGAATGTCAAATTTGCCATAATTTTCATCTTCTCTGGGGCTGCCTTTCTAGAGGATGAGGATTTCTTTTAGATGTGAACATGTCATAGGCTGTCACACGCTAGATACACACTTTTAGTGCCCATGAGTGGGAAAATGCATTTTAACCCAAGGGGCTTTGTGAACAGGAATAATAATAAATTTCTTTTGCTAACTTTGAGCCTCTCCAAGGATCTACCGTCCATTGTGTTACTTGCAATTACCCATCTCACCCTCCGTTTCTGAGAGAGAGAGCGAGGGAGGGAATGAATATTGGGAGATACTCTTTAAAAGGTAGCTATAGCGGTGTGCTTAAAGAGGAGAATTTCTTCCATTATTCCATTATAACTTTCAGATAAGTTTTGTCTCATATCACATATAGCAACCAAAACCAAAATTCATTGAATAATTGAGCAATTCTTATATGTGGTTTCCTGCAACTATGTGCCTAACAAAGTATGAATAATTCTCAAATTGTTGCAATAAAACTTAACATCTGAAAAAAGTAAACAAGCTAAACTTTTAAATCAAATCAGGCCCATATTGGCAAGTGGCAGACTGAGTGTTGTAACTGCTAAGAAATGAAAGATATCCCAGTTTGGAGACTCACAAAAAAAGGAGGGGGAAAAAAAAGAATTGAAATGTCTAGAATTACTCAATACTGAATTATACCAAATACTTTGGGTATTCCGTTTTGATTTTACAGACTTGACTTTTGTCCTTCATCAGTCTAAAAGCCATTCTAGTGGGGGAAATAGTGGTGTTCTATCATTTGAAATTTTGCTTGCTTTTCGCAGTTTCTTGGTATTTGTGCACATGTTTTACAGGCTGTGAGTAAAACGTGTCCTTAAATGGTGCCATGTTCAACCTAAGAACAATAATGAAGATCTCCTAAGAGTGTAAGGATAGTTTGTGACAATTAGTTCTAGGGCCCAAAATACCCACTTTGTAGAAACCTTAGGAAATTCCTGCCATTAACACGGTCTTTCCACTTTCTTTTTCTGAAGAAAATAAGGAAAATAAAAATAATTAATTTCTTTCAGGTATTAAACTCAAAATAATTCACGTATTAAAAGCTTTATTTCATTACTTTCACTTGGTTTTAAAGAGTGGTGTGCTCTGGTCCACAGTAGTATTGCAATGTTTATTCTGGTTTCTAAAGAAAGAGGGCGTTCTGAGAAAGCAGATGTCCATGCAGTTAACATCACAACCTTCTTCAGTTGCTAAGGAAATGGGAAAGTTGAGCTCTTTTGCAAAACTAATTTGCTAAGCTGTGCATGTACAGTTTGATTGTAACTATTTTCTTTCAGTCATTGTTCTATCTTCACTATCCCTGTATCTTTTTCTGATTCTGTTTCTATGTCCTGGTCTCCAATAGGTTTGTAAGAAGAGAGATCTGGCAGGTAACACCCCTAATAGTTTTACTTGACTTAATTGCTTGTTTGCAACAATAAATCTTGGAAGAAAGTGCATAGGGAGATTTTGTCATGACTTTGATTTTCACTTTATTTTTCAACAGACAGATATTTTCCTAAAATATTTGTCTCTATATGTTGTGTGTTGTATAAAATCCTATTGTGAAGTAGATGCAATATTTTTTAGCTCCTTTGCCACATTCAGTTTGCCTCCTCAACTCCTAGTGGAAGTAAGGTCTTTATGTAGCTTACTCTCCGCTTTATTTATTAATTTAGCAAATGCATAGCGTTCACCCCTAACGGATACTCATGCTAAGGAAACTACTGTGGGAAACTCAAAGAAACATGAGAGTAGTATTCTGTTGGGTGATAAGATATGTAAACTTACATAAACTGTAACTCAAAATATGAAAAATCACATAGTAGGGACAATTAGAGAACTGAAGAAAAAGTCCTATTTCTAACTAGTGCGAACCTGAATTAAACCATATCTGTAAAAACAGATAGCGTTTTGTTCAGTAAATATGGAGGTAAGAGAGCTGAATCATGATGTCTATGGCAAAGGGTGGCTGTGGGTTGAAAGATATTATCTGGTGAGAGGGACAAAATAGTATGGCTGGCTTAGAGAGTCGGGCTTGAAAAGTAGATCCAGGACATGTCACAGAGGGCCTTGGGTACTTATTAATTATTAATCAAACAAGTGACATGAGTTACTTTCCCTTTAGTAGGATTAACGTGGCCACCATTCAAAGACTGTGAAGTGTATCGTGATCCACAGACCACATACAGCAGGATCACATGGAGATGATTATTAATATGCAGATTACCTACTGTATTGGTTTATCTGGAGGGTACAACGCTCTGGAAATGATTTTTATCTGCAAGGAAGTTTAAGAACTATAGGAACAGAGGAGAAAGTGCTGGGAGGTTGGAAGACCAGTTAAGAAATAACTAAAATATTCAGGGGAGATAATAAAAACCACAGCTCCTGTGGTTGAAGGAAAGCCTAGGTGTTCGTCAACATACACTGGGTTTAACACCATCTCTATCACTTTGGACTTTGTTTGGCCTTAGCCAAATAGTTTCCTCATCTATAAAATAACGTTAATATTGTCTACCCATGGAATTTAAAAATATTCACCATACGTGGGAATGCATCCTACTGAGCATAAAAAGCAAGTGCTTAAAATATGGTTCCTTATTTATCAAATTAGGGTGAGAAGTAGGAGATCTTCTAATCTCAAATAATTAACAGGGCCTAGGAGAACTTGCCTTCACCATTGGCTTAAATATCACCATGTGCAGTTGACTTAAAGTGTATCTCTTTAGGTCTGATCTCTCTTCTAAAATCCTTTCTGCCTACTTAATCTCTCTTGGATGACTCAAAAGCCCCCCCAACTTCACGCTTTCCAAAATCAACTCATGATCTTTCTTACAAATCTGTTGTCTTCCAGCGTTTCCTGTTTTGGTGAAGGTCTCCACTACCCAGGAAGGTACACAAGCCAGAAACGTAGAAGTCATCCTTGACAACTTCCTTTCTTCATTCCCCATGTAAAATAATCTCCTGTCTTTCTTGTATTATCAATATTTCCTCTCAACTAGGTCATTTCTATCCATATAAACAAATCCTGGAAACTCTCTCATCTTAAAAAAAAAATCCTCCCTTGGTTCTACTTTTCTGTCTAGTTATTGACCCATTTCTCAGTTTTTTTAACTCACTTTACAGCAGTTATACGTACTCACCAACTCTACTTTCTCTCCCTTTTACTTGAATCTACTTCAGTCACGCTTTTCTCTCCAAACCTCCACCCAACTGACCCGATCAAGGCCCCAGTGACCTCCATGTTGTCAAATCCAATGGTCAATTCTCAGTCTTGACCTTAATCCGTAGTTGACCTCTCAGGCAGTCCTTTTGAAGTGTTCCCTTCACTCACCATCTGGTGTCTCATTCCCCTGGTTGTTCTACCTCACTGGTCACTCAGTTTCATTTGTGGATCCTCTTCCTCCTCCTGATCTCTCAATGTTAGAGTGCTTCAAACCACAGTGTTGTGTTTTTTCTTAAATCTACCATAACTCCCAGATAATGTCACCTAGTCCCACAGCTTTGTAGACCTCTCGGTGGTTTTCACACTTGTATCTCCAGCCCAGATGTTATCCTTGAAGTGCAAGATTGATTTTTTCAACTGCCTAGCCAACATCTCCACTTGGATATTGACTGGATAAAAGTGTCATAAACCAAATAATTAATTGTTACCTTCTCCAAATTTACTCCTACTCAGCTTTCCACATCTCAATAAATGGCACACATTTTCATGTAATTAAATCATTGTTTTAGTCCATGGGAAATTCACTGAAACTTTTGTTTAATGTATATCTGCTTTTACTTAACTCACAAGTAGAAGCATCTTAATTATATTTTTCTCCATCAATAGGAGATAAGGAACAGAAAAGTAAAGATAGAAAAGGGTTTTCAGAGGAAGGTTCATAAAGAAATCAAGAAGAAAGAGCTGGATCCCAAAGAAGAAGAGCAGTGATTTAAAGAAAAAGTATAAGAGTTGATGCTCATTATTATGTTGTTGCCATCAATAAAAGGATAACTTCTGTTTCGTGAACACTGTCTATGAGAGTGTTGAATTCACTTGATAAGGCTTTCCATCAGAAAGGCTATGAAGTAGTAAAAATGGAGCACTTGCATGGTAAGGTTCAGGTTTGAAAAGCATACAATTTGAGGGGGCAGCATCTTATTCCTTGACAGTGCTCTCAAAATAAAAACATTAATTTATTTGTTCATTTTGCATTTTATTACTTGTGATTATCTACCAGATAGACATGAGGTAAATAGCTTACAGGAAAATCAACCCAACATCATTTTTCATCTTCTATAGCTTTTGACACTTCTTTCTATGCATCTTTCTGTGACATGGGAGCACAGCTTCAGTTAAGTGGGCTTAAATTTCCTGTTGTACTTTACATTTTCTTTCTAAGAATTCCTGCCTATACAGTATCACCTTTCTCTTTTGTTAGTGTTAAATTTCTTTTGTGCTCTGGATTTGTAAACTTGTGACAATTATCTGGAAGGATCTAAACTCTTGGCCACTGTAAAGTTATTTTATACATCTTTTGGATATGCTAACAAACGGCTGTTTATCTTGAATGTGACTCTGCATTACAAAGAGACAAATGTGCATTTGCCTTATGAGTTTTATGGTGGAAGTCAGTCTTAATTGTGTATGTGTTAATTGGTTGATAGGGATCTTTTACCTTTCCTTATATGCCATCTGGCTTGTTTAGAATACACTTAAAATTAACCTTCCTAAATAGTCTCATTTACCATGTGTTTATTATTGTATTTATTTTTTTGCTGAGGAGGCTTAGCCCTGAGCTAACATCTGTTGCCAAACCTCCTCTTTTTTTGCTTGAGGAAGACTAGCCCTGAGCTAACATCTGTGCCAATCTTCCTCTACTTTAATGTGGGTCACTGCCACAGCATGGCTGATGAGTGGTGTAGGTCCATGCCTGGGATCCAAACCCATCAACCTGGGTCCCTGAAGTAGAGCATGTTGAACTTAACCACTAGGCCTTGGGGCCAGCTTCTACCATGTATTTATTGAGCAACTAATGGTGTTGTGCCAGGAGAGATGGGGGATGCAAAGGAAACGTGATCCACTGTGTTAGTTATGTGGGTTTTTGAGTTTAGTAGAGTAGAAAATGTACACAAGCAACAGAGAATTACCAAGGCCACATTGTAGGAGGTTAAATACTTGAATAAAGTAATATAGCCAATAGAGGAAATCTCATGGTATGACAAACTACAATGAAATTATTTCAAAATTATCTCTTCGTAAATTATGGACACAAAGTGCTCTTTCTTGAGCCCACAGACACTTTCTCTAGTTGTTGAGATTGTGAAAGAGTTTATTTTTATTTTAGTAAAGTTAAACTGTGAAATTAAAAAGATTCAATAAAGAAACCAAAAAATAGGAAAAGGTTAAAAAATAATTGCTCACATTTTCTGAGTATAACAAAATATAAACAACCAATGCATTGAATGCCTTTGGATCTTTCAATGTCTTTTTAAATATCATCATTGGTGATATTATTATATTCACAATTTGGACAGTGGATTTAATTTCTGAAACAGCCAAAAAGTATTTTATTTTAAATAGTGCCTAAGGTGAGTTTGGGGACAAAATTGTATGTGGTTTATGATGAGGATTTTAGGTGGTTAATTTTAAAAACTGCAGATGAGAAGCAGGCTCTGAGGACTGGAATTTGCTTGCCCTTGGAGAGATATTTGCATTTGTGAAGGAAGGGGGGATGACTTTGTAGGGACCTGAAATTGGCCACCCCAGGATATGTCTCTTTGGCATCGAGATTGTTTGGGGCTGATTGCTTTTGATAAACTGGGACAGGGAAGGAGGCTCTGGGGAATGGAACTTGCCCTTGTTGGGACACATTTACATTTGTAAGGTAAATCTATCTGTAAAAGGTGCCTCCCTCTCTGTACCAGGAAGAAGAAGAGAGATGACCTTATCCCTAGAAACTCTTAATGGGGAAGGCAAGAACTTAAGTTGGTTGCTGTCTGGCAATCTCATGTAACTGATTTAGGGTGGTGGCTTCTGACCTTTACTTAATCCGATTTGATTCTTGTCTAAAAGTCATGGGATCACCCAATGACCAGACCCCACCTGCACTGATACCATTTTAACTTTTTTTCATGTTCTTTCCTTTGTCTTCGTAAAGAGATGACTCACATACCTATGCCTTAAATTTAGCCCTAACCCTCAACTCAGGGCAGCAGCAGGAGCTCTGACTGCCCGTGGGTCCTGTCCCCATGCCAGTGGGGGCGGCAGCAGTGGCTCTGCCTGCCCATGGGCCCTGACCCCATGCCAGCGAGGGCAGCAGAAGCGGCAGTAGCAGAAGCTCTGACTGCCCATGGGTCCTGTCCCCATGCTACACTATTCTCTAAATAAAAGAGCACTACTGCCAGATCTTAAGAGTCTAAGAAATCTTTCTTTCGACTCCTCGGCTCACCGACCCCGCATCACAAAGCACACTGGACTTAATTTCAGTGCCTGGATGTTGGTCCTAAGACCCCCCCCCCCCCCCATTTAGTATTCTGTAACTTGGACAATTCATTTAATTGCATTTAACCTTTTTTCAGCCCTTGTGGAAACAGCATAATAATGCTTGCTATTCCTGTATCACAGAGTTTAGAATTAAGCTTGTCTCTAGAAAAGAAGTACTGTGCCTTATCCATTTTGGCATCCTTAAAACCTAATTCATTACCTTGCAAAGATAGATGCTTGAGAAATGGAAATAAAAGCAATCTATAAACTGTGTGTATACTAGTATTTTTCCTTATTCATTTAAAAAACATTTTTCAGTTACCTACTATGCTGCCTGTTTTTATATGATTTTGGAGTAGAGGATAAAATTAAATTGTTTTAACTCCCCTGAATA
Organism: Equus przewalskii; assembly: GCF_037783145.1. Taxonomy (NCBI): domain Eukaryota; kingdom Metazoa; phylum Chordata; class Mammalia; order Perissodactyla; family Equidae; genus Equus; species Equus przewalskii. Next base: position 25,565,835 of record NC_091857.1, on the reverse strand, counting down.
CAACCCAAGTAGTCATCTTGAAGTGATGTGTTTAGATCATACATACGTCAACCTGCTGCTTGTGCTCAGACTGGCCAAAATGTCAGCACCATCAATTAATGGGTGATGTTAAATTAGTACAATGCAAGTAATATAGCAGGAATACATGTGGCTTTCACTAGGCTATTACTCTTTTTAAATGAGGCCTATCATTATGTCATCTATTGATGTAAAAATCATCTAATGTCTGAATAGTGGGCCTGTCTGGAGCATGATTACATTTATTCTCTAATGGTTTTACAACTGGTCTAGCCAAACGCAATATTCCAAGGCTTATCCTTGAGCTAATTGCTCTGATGATCATTAACTTGCATTTTCTCAAAACCAAAAATTGTCTAAAACTAGATTGTGATCATTAAATAACTTTGTTTCAACTATGGAATTATGTTCCATATGCTAATGTATTCTCTATTTCTTTTAAGGGTAATAGTATTTGCCACAGGAAAGGAAAGCTTCCAGATCTACTGATTTTGAAAGGACAGACAAAAGTGATAGGAAAGTTCAAAGTACCTGACTCAATGGAGTTTATCTTGTGTTCTGAATAACTGACAGTTAACTCCGCACAGCACTCTTTAAAACTTAAACTATTGTGCAGGGTTCATGTAGAGTGCTATCTTTGTATTTACGTGTTTATTTGGGTGAGGAAGATTGGCCCTGAGCTAACATCTGTGTCAGTCTTCCTCTATCTTGTATGTGGGACGCTGCCCCAGCATGGCTTGATGAGTGGTGTGTAGGTCTGCGTCTGGGATCCAAATCAGCAAAACCTGGGCTGCTGAAGCAGAGCACACGAACTTAACCACTACACCACTGGCTGGCCCCTAGAGTGCTATCTTTTAAGGAGATTTAGCAGTTGAAACCTTATTCTGACACCCCAAATCTAGGGAAGGCACGTAGCCATGCTCTCAACATAGACTTACGTAGATTGGAAAAACTATATTTTCATTAGGATACAAGATGCAGGGCTGGAAAACAAAACAGATGCCTTTTAAGCAAAAATCCCATAGGATGGTGATTAGTAGGAATCATAATTGTCTTTCTCTTGGATGCCGGAGGTTATAAATTGACATGCAACAACCTCACTTCCAACTGAAGTTCACACACATTGTTTCAGTCTGTAAATGTTTTAGAAAGGAAATGTCTCTTAGCACTTGCCAACTGGAAGATGCTAGAAAATGAGAAGGACTCAATTTGGACAAAAATTAATTTATTCAACAAGGATTTGTTGCCCCCCAAGGAAATATGATACAAGTGCCTTGCTTACTTTTCTGGATATTTATTGATTAAAGGTAACCATAGCAATACGAAAATAGGTCAGAAGAGTCTTAGCTAGTATGATTACTTTGTCCAAATCAGCTCTGGTCCTTCAGAGCCAGGACTCTGTTAGGGTCATAAGGCCTCTTCCCCTATCGGATGAATAATTGCTTTAGGTGATGCTCAAATGAGTACTTATGCCCACGTGCAGTGACTTGGCACTCTCATATACCACATGAGAATAAAAATTTCTACTTTTCTGGAAAGACATTTGACACTATTTATCAGAATTTCTTAAAAAGTTTATGTCTTCTAGCCAGGTAAATTCATATTTAAGAATCTGTCCTAAAGGAACAATTAGAGATATGTGAAAGATGTGGTCATGTATAAATGTTCATAGGGATATTTTCATAGCAATAAAAATATGGGAAAGACTTGAAAATTCAAATAGAGGGAATTATGATGATGTGGTATTAGACCATTTTGTCACCATTAATCATTCTGTGTTTGGAAACAAAGGTAATGCCCATCAATAGAGGAATGGTTAAACTAATTATGGCAAATCTACGTCGGGAATATTATGCATTATATATAACATTAAAAAATATAGATATAACATTAAAACAGAACAGGGGTTGAACTATACCAGTTGACTCAGAGTTTTCATGAGATATAGATGAGTAAAAAGCAAGATTCAGAAAGTATTTACGATATGACTGCATCTAGATAAAACAATGCAAGGACAAAGAAAAAAGCCCCATATATTTCTGTATCCTTATATGCATCTATGTGCATGAATAGAATTATGTAGGCACAGAAAAGATATGGAAAGATAACGACTGGGATGCAATGTTGATTAATTCATGGCAGAGGAGAGCTGATGTTGAGTAAAAGGTAGGAAAGCAGAAAAAGGAAAAGAAAAAATACTTAAAATAGCACAGGAACATGATCACTTTTTTTAAAATTAAGCAAAATTATACATGTTTATCTAATTGTATAAAGAAAATAAACACAGTATTTTAAATTGCTCTTTTGATGACATTTGATATAGTGGGGAATGCTTTAGGTGTTAGTGTGTGAAAAAAGGATATAAATCCTGTTTGGGCTTCAGTCCCCATCCTTCCACAAAGACTATTCTTATCAAGGTCACCCATGTCTTCCATGCTGCCACATTTGATGGACCCACTTTTATTACTATTATTATTTTAGATACTTTATCTCTAGCACTGGACAAAAGTGGGCACTTTTTCCTTCTGGAAATGCCTTCCTCTCTTGGCTTGCTGATTTCACACTTCTCTGAGCTTCCTTTTGCTTTACAGGTCTCTCCTTCATTGTCTCATTTACAGATTCGCTTTATAGTGAGACCTCAAAATGTTGGCATGTCCCAGCGGGAATGTTGGGACCTCAGTTCTCCTCTTTTTACACGCTGTTCCTCAGAGATCTCATCTAGTCCTATGGCCTGAAATTCCATCTAAATCGCTGGCCATTTTTAAATTTCCTCCTCAACTTTCAAGGTTTTTCATCCAACTGTCTGCTTCACATCTTATCTCCACCCAGCCATCCTGTACTCTCCACCCACCACCTTTCTGCTTTCCCATCTCACTGGCATCTATGTAATCACTTGCATCTAACAGTAATCCAAGTGTTACCCTTGGCACTTCTCTTTCCCTCCCGTCTATCAGGTGACAGGTTCTATTAAGCTTACACCAAAGACGTATGTTCATTTCATCCACTCCCCTGCATCCCTACTGCTAACGTCTTTTGTTCACGTAACCCTTGTTTCTCCTCTGAACACCACCACAATGGCTTCCCAGTTTGTCTCCCACTTTTACTTTGGCTCATTAATAGTTCACTCGTCACCCAGTTGCCAGTGTAATTTTTCAAAAATGCAAATCAGATCATTTTACTGGGCTGCTTACTGCATTCCATTGCTGTCCCATTTCACAGGGACTAAAACTCACACTTTGTTGTTTTACCAAGCCCTACATGATCTGGTCCCTCCGACTTCTCTCCCCTGATACCACTTTTCCTCTCATCCATTGGATACTCTCAGATGAACTGGCCTTATTCTGGGTTCCTTGGACAAGCCAGTGTCATCCCTTTCCTAAAGCCTTCATGCTGGCTGTTGGCCTTGTTTGGAGTACCCTTCCTCTTGATCTTCACATGGCTGGTTGATTCCTTCTTCCTACACATCTTTGGAGAAGCCTCCCTAACAATCCAATCTAAACTAGCTACCTGGATATGTTATTTAAACCCACCCCATTTTATTTCTCCAAATTGCATCTATCTCTATATGATATTTGTCTTTACTTATTCATTATCTGCCTTTCCTGCCAGAAGGCTGTGTAGGAACATTTGTCTTGTTCGTCTAATTGGCCATACTTTGCCACATAGTAGATACACAGTATCTGTTGAATGGATGAATGAACAAGCATTGGATGTTATAAACAGTTTTCTTTCCTGTAATTAATCTGATAATAACAGTACCTATATGCTTAAAGGGAAGTAACATTTACTGAACAATAGCTATGTGTCCTACAGCATGTTTGTGGATTTTGTGTATTTTTATTCCATTAACCTTTCAAAACAAACTTCTGAACAGACTATAATCCTCCCTATTTTATATAGAAAGAAACATGAAACTCAAAAAGATTAGGGGTCCAAGGTCACCCAGGTCAGTAGTTGAACACAGGTTTATTGGCTTCCAAAATCCATGCCTTTTCTAAAATATCATGCAACCTCCTTGACATTTTACTGCTCCTCATTTATCAATATCTATTCCTAGATAATCCCAGCCTTTAAAAAATGTATTTATCTGCTCCTTTTTTGTGGGTTTTAGATGTTTACCAGGAACTGTCTTAAAACTGTCTTGATTGGCTCCTCTACAAACTTGTGCTATGTCTGTTATGCAGCTCCTCGTTGCTTTTTCAAAATAGTTTTCTTCATTTTGTTTACTTTTTTCCTCGATGGCTTCTCCTCCAAACCATCTCTTTATTCTCTCATTTCAATCTCTACAAGCTGTTTGAACTTTGTTCCACTTCCCCAGTCTTTTCCAGAGTATTCTGAAGTTCAGGACAGTCGTCCCCTGATTCTTTTCTTCTCTTTTCCTCACTTTCCCCGTTCGTGCTCATTGCTTCAGTAATCAGGCTGGTGTGGATAGCTTCTGACTCGTTAATCCCTGCCCTGATAGCTCCTCTAAACTCCAAGGTGCCTTTTGTATATTTCTAAATGAACATTCTTAATCAATATAAAGCAAATCACATTCATTTCTTGTCTTGAAATGACTTCTGCCTTTGACACTTTTCTCTCTCTTTAAAAAATATTATTATTATTAATTTTTGTTACTGGCACCACATTCTTCAGTCAACTGGAGGATTCAGTGAGGCCTTAATAGCACTCTCCTTTTTAATCGGTCTCAAATTTCTATGCTTTCTACCTTTGTTTCTTTGATTTTGAAAACTGAACATTTTCACTAAATGTAACTAGGAAACATTAGTCAATTTTAAAACTCTTGACTCCAACATTACCTTTTCTACCTCTCTTTGGGAGGCAGTAACAGACTTTTCTTCCTCACCATCTTGGATGAAGAAACATGAGTTAAAATGATCAGAAGATGACCTTTTTAGTTAGAGAACCAGGGATTCCGGGTTTAGCTCTGGAACGTCCTGTGTTCATTTCCTTTTAATGAGTCTTTTAAGCTTTATCTCTAAAACTCTGCAACTTTGACCTTTTGATTCTTTAGGCTAGTAATTACCTAATTAACTTTGAAGGCATGTCTCACCCCACAATTTATCCCTTTCCCACAAGGACATTTGGATCAACATTATTTCCACCTTTTCCTACCTTTGTGTGCACAATTCAAGTCTCAATCTGCCAATACAAACATCCTTCACATTTTTAGTTGAGCCTGAGGACAGAGGCCAAAGAAATGTCTGAAAGCATAGGACGTATTTGCAGTATACTGAAAGAATTGATTTCTGAACAAAATTAATGTGTTCATTGTAAAACAATTGCGAAACACCAGAAATCATACATGCAAAAGATACAGTGTGAATTCTACAACACAAAAATTACTATTATTATGCCCTGCAGTAGAATATTATGGGGTGGTCCCATAAGATTAGTACCACACGGCCTGGGTGTGTAGTAGACTATATCATTTAGGTTTGTGTAAGTACACTCTCTGGTGTTCCCACAATGATGAAATTGCCTAACAACGTATTTCTCAGAACAGATCCCCATTGTTAAGCGACACGTGACTGTATATTGATCAAATATTTACATTTTTTACTTTAGTGAACTGAATATTTACTACATTTTACCATTTTAATATTGAGGTTGTTTATTTGTTTTTCTAATTGATTTATAAAATTTCTTATAGATTAAAAATTCTATTTCTGTAGTGAAAATAATCTTCCCACTTTTTCAATTGCCTTTTAATGTTAATGTAATGTTATTAATAAACATGTTTAAAAATTTTTATCTAGGTGCTTTTTAACTTTGCTTTGTGGTCTTTGTTTTTGTGAAATGGTCTAGTCCATAGATAGGTCACATAAACACAGGAATTTTCCTAAGTAGGTTTTTTTTAAATATTTACATGTATTTGGTTGCATGGTATGACATATGGACCTCATTTGTTTTTTTCTAAATATGACTATTCAGTTTTCCAAGACGAAGTTTCAGGTAACTCATGCTTCCCAGTGATTTGAAAGGGCACTTTATCATATATTAAATTCTTATATATAATACAATATTCAATTTGTTCTTTATTGTAGTGGGGAGGTGTTATATTTTGTTCATTAGTTTATCTTCTATTGAAAATATATGTATATATACCTCTGTGTGTGTGTGTATATGTGTACACATAGAGGCATATATACATGTATATACATATTTATAATCACATGCTATATATACGTATATATTCTCTCTTATTATGAATGTTTATCCATCTTCTGAGTACTTTCTCCTATTTTTTTTTCTAGAAGTACTTGAAACCATGTCAACTTAGAGAAAATTTCACTTGAGTTTTGTTTGAGATTGTGTTAATATATTAGTTAATTTTTAAGGAATGAACAATACTACATCTTCCTATCTTAAAGACGTCAGATTCTTAAAGAAAGTTTAACATTTTCCTTTTATAGTACTCATTTTCACAAGTTTAATCTTTTGTATTTACAATAGTTGTTGCTATTATAAATAGAACTTTCTTTTCCCTATTTAACTTCTTAAGTGCTTATTTGATCCAGCCATCTTATTAAATTTTATCATCATTTCCAATAATTTTCAATGGGTTATGTTTGTTTCCAGAATTGATTAACTCATCAGGCATTTCTAAGATCTAGCAGCTTCAGGACAATGGGCTATTAGGTTTCAAGAAATCCCAGCGGAGGAATTTCATTAGTACAGTTCTTTTTTCTTTTTTTAGTTGTGGGTCCCTCTAGTTGTGGCATGTGGGACTTTTGTTTTTGATGACCATGCTGCTCTAGGGTAGGGCACTTCCTGTGGAATTGACCAGGTTGTTCTCTGTCCACTTTCGTGTTAGATTGAACCAGAATTGCTCATATAGGATCATTTTGACCTATCATATGAGCAATATTAGATCCAGAATTCTTCCCAGCCTCCTGTGGAGGCTTCATAGAAGAGCCCTGAAACATCAGAGACAGGCCTCTAAAACTGAGGCCATATTCAGCAACTCTCCATTTGTTCTGTCCATTCTTGCCTTTCTTTGGTCTTCGTGAATTAGCTATTCCTGGTTAAAACTAATTCTAGTCTGTGAAAGGAATTTTAACCGTAGCACTTAAATTCAATTTTACAGTTTTGCTCTCTAAAAGCAGTTTTAGAAAATCATATTCTATTCCTTTTGTTGTTTCAGGGACTCTGGGAGCACTTATGGAACTTTCTGGAACCCTCTGTTAATACTTCTGCTTGAACGATCATCACCTCCAGAAGCATCTATTTTAGGTTTTAAATTGCAAACTATTGTCTTCTAGATTAAGCACTTTTACCCTGAGTTTGAGTTTATGGAGATTGTCATTTCATTCTTTCCATAAACATGCACTAGGCACTTAACACATTCCAAGCACCATGCTGCAGGGTGGAAATACAAACATGAGCAGGACTCGTCCTGGTGAAGTTTCAGAAGATGAAACAGTTGTGTAAATGAACACGTAGTACCATGGCAGATGGTTGGTGAGAACGTAGGCAGAGCAGTCAGAGGCTTGGTGGTGGATGTGTCCTGCAGGGAAATCTTCCCAGTGGACTTGTCACCTGGGCTGAGCTTTAAAAGACTCATTGGAGTTAAATACGTACAAAATCAAACTTTGTTGATAGTTACGATTTTCTTCTACAGAACTAACTGTGGAGTGAGGTACATTTTGTCCTCTTGAAGCAGGATGGGCCCAGAGATGTTAAATGAGCAGGTGGTTCATTTTATAAACTAACTGGTTCCTTGACTGCTTTGCCATTTGATAGTTCATGTGTGTGTGTGTGTGTGTGTAAACAGTGGTGATTTATAAATCACACACGTATATTTTTATAATACACAAAAGATTTTAGATCTCTCTTTTTAGATCTTAGCATCCTTATCTCCCTTCTTTTAATTATTTACTAAATAAAATAAGTGGTTTTAAAAAATGCTCACATTTAGCAAACTGCTCTTAATAGCAACATCTAACTTCTAGTCTCTTACTTATTTCTAAACATGTGGTCCTTACTATTTATGGTATATACTAATTTAAGTCTCTTAATACCACATGAATTTAGAATAATATGGGGTATGATAATACTTTGAAAATTTCAAATCTCTCTTCTTTTCAAATCTCTTCAAATAGGAGCATTAGGTGTTTATGCAATTTTGAAATCTCCATGAAGACAGGGACACTTCCTATAATGTTTATTCTGTGTAATTTTTAAGTAAATCGGCAGAATTAAGATATGACTAATTTTATTATGCTATTCAAAAATTACAGAGCTGGAAAGGGCTTCAAAACCAAATGTACTAGTTCACCCGCTCCTTGTAAGAGATGTGGAGATGAAGGCTCAGAGAGGACATGTGTCTGATCATAGGGCTGATTGGTGGGAGAGCAGGAGATTAGAGCTCATTTATTTTTGTTTTGATGCCCTTCACAATGAGCTCGTCTAGTTTCTCACTTAATGCAGTTATTCGCTATTATTAAACAAAGATAAAAAGGAAGTTGGAACACATTCTAGTAAAATTCCCTTCAATGAATGTTAAATAACTAAATAAAATTCTAATTTGTATTTCCGATTAATTATTCTGGGAATGGAATATACTCTTCCTCTAGCTTCTAGGAAAATGTGGCTACAGAGGCGGGAAACCCCATGCTTCCAGAACCCTACATCATCTTTCCATTCCAAAGTGCCTGATGGAAAGAAGACAATGTAAAGAAAGCTATGTTGGCAAGCAGGAGAAGCGTTGTGTCCTGGGAGATGGGGGATGAGGGGCCCCCTAGGGGAGGGAGTTTGGAGCCATTTGTATATTCTTCATCCAGGTTGTCTAATTTATCTGTCTTCTGGAATGTATTTCTCAGACTGCTCTGAAGTCTACATACCTTCACTGAATGGGACTTGCTACTCCTATCTAATGGTACTACTCTTAGATGCTGGGGGTGTTTTTCACTCTCCGACTAACTGATAGGTCATTCATGAAACACGCTTATTTATTCAATGCACATTAATTCATTTAACAAATACTAAGTACCTTCTCTATGCCTGGCCCTCTGAGAGCTTCTGTTCTAGTGTGGGAATTCAGACAGTACATATTAAATATAATAAATAAGCAAATTGTACAGTGTGTTAGATAAGAGGCAAGGAAGAATGAAAATGTGTAAGAGGGTAAGAGGATTCCTGAATATGGATGCGGGCAAGGTGGCCTCTATCGACCATTGTGCCAAGCGTTCTTGCATAAGGGTTGTCCATGCATTATCTGATTTATTCCAGACAGCCACCCTGCAAACGCAGGAACAGAGGCAGAGAGAGGTTAGTGACTGGGTCACACAACCAGTACGCGCAGAACCAGAATTAAAATCTAGTCCTGCTGAATCCAAGACCCATGGCCTCTGAAGAGAGATTCAATTTGGGGGAAGCGGGTACGTAGAGAACCGGAGCATGCAATGGGATAAATGGTGTAAGGCAGATCCACAGAGCAGGACTTGGCAAACTATTGTCTGATGGCCAAATCTGGCTGCCTCTTGTTTTTGTAAATAAAAGTTTATTGGAATCCAGCTGTATTAGTTTTTAAGCCACTAGTTTTATAAGTCATTAGTTTGTAACCCCTGCCTGAGTGGTTAAGTTGATGCACTCCACTTTGGAGGCCCAGGGTTCGCCCGTTCGGATCCTGGGTGCAGACCTGCACACTTCTCATCAAGTCACGCTGTGGCAGCATCCCACATAGCAGAACTAGAATGACCTACAACTAGGAGATGCAACTGTGTGCTGGGGCTTTGTGGAGGGGAAAAAAACCCCCAGAAGAATGGCAACAGATTTTACCTCAGGGCCAATCTTCCTCACGAAAAAGCACTTAAAAAAAAGCACACACATTTATTCTCTTCCAGTTCTGGATGGCAGCAGTCCAGAAATAGTTTCACTGGGACCAAATCAAGGCGTCATGCCTGTAGGCTCTAGGGGAGAACCCCTGTCTTTGCCTTCTCCATCTTCTAAGCATGCATTCCTTGGATGCCTTGGCTTGTGGACTTTTCTCCATCTTCAAAGCCAGCAGCTTAGTGGATCTTGCTTCAGTTGTCATGTTGCCTTCTGTCTCTGTGGTTGTATGTCCCTGTGTCTCCCTCTTATAGGGAGACTTGTGATTGCATTTAGAGCCCACCCGGATACTCTAGAACAATCTCCTTATTTTGAGATCTTTGCTTTAATCACATCTGTAAAGTCCTTTTTGTCACACACGGTAACATTCATGGGTTCCAGGGACGAGGACCTGGATATCTTTGGGGACCTACCACACCAGACATGCTCACTTGTTAGTGTATTTTCTGTGACTGTTTTCTTGCTACAGTTGTAGAAGGCAGTAGTTTTCGACAGAGAATGTACAGCCTAAAATTTTACATGGGTGCTTTACAGAAAAATATTGCCATCCTTTGCTCTAAAAAAGAAACAATTGCTTGAAGGAAGGGGAATCTCTGACATCAGGAATCATCGTTCTCTGGGACGGGAAGGGATTAATTCAAAGCTCAGTCACACCACATTAAATCCAGGAGAAGTTCTCTTCAACTTCAGCTACGCAAAGGGAGGGTCTTCAAGGAGTAGGAAGATTTTCTTCTGCTGCCTCACATTACCGAGATCTTGATTCTGATCCCCTGGAGAAAATATCCTTTCAGGATTGAAAGCAATGCAGTAATTTAGAGTCGGTGGAGTAAAAAAGTGTAAGCCGTATTGATGGCATGCCCTGACATAGTTTCCCAATGATATTTTGTCAAGCAATCAAGTAACTAGCTAAGCCAAGCCTATGCTTATACTAAAGGCCTTTAAACTTTTTCCTTTTTTTAAAAAAAACTATCACTTTGGACCCACATCATGTCAGTCCTGTTATTGTACAAAGGGAAATTTAAATTTCAGGTTTACGTAATGTTTACACTGCAAATATTACCATAACTGCCATACAAGTACACAAGACCTTTGGGAATAAAGCACTGTTTTGAAAACTATAGTTTTCATAGTATTGCAACAATGCTGTCAGTTAACATATAATTATAACTGACCCCAAATTTGCGAATACTGGCAAAAATCACGCAACCTTTTAGATGAAAGAAAACGGTTCATGTGGCTGAATTCTGTGTAGATTCCAAAATGCATAAAGATCATTGAATAGTAGGCTTTGAACAGACAGAAAAGAAAGCCAACTCTTAATGTTTAGTACCCTGTGCATGCGGTAACCACTTCAGGTTTGGTTTTTGTATGTCCTATTTTCCAGTTAACGACACTTAGGGGTAGTAATAGCCAATACTTATGTAGAGTCTCCCATGGGCCAGGCCCCATTGCAAGTGTTTCATTCACATTTGAGACATTTAATTCTTCCAACTGGAGCTATTACCACTTTACAGAAGGAAAAGTTGAGGGCCAGAGGGACTAAGTAGCTTAACCAAGATCACACTATTAAATAGCATAAGAGTAAAGAGTCAAACTCAAGAATATAAAAGCTATCCTCTTACCCGCTACGCTGGGTTGCCTCTCACATGTACGTTTATGTCAAGGAACTCCTGATCTCTGAGATGTGCAGAGAGAGGAAGTAGAGTATTGAGATAGCAGTGCTGCTAAACCAGAGGAATTTTCTTCTAATACTTCCTGAACACCTTCTAACAAAGGATTGTTAGAAGTGCACTGTTATAGTATACCAATATATCTATAAGTCATTTTGGATTCAGTTTGTTAATTTTAGGCTTTTGATCATCAGCTTTTGACTTTGGCTGCATTTTAGAATTTTCTGGGGAACTATAAAAAAAATACCAATGCCTGGCTCCATCCCAGGCCAATTAAGTCATAGTCTCTGGGGATGGGGCCCCAGGGGTGGATACTTAGTGGGGGCTCTTTGGGTGATGCTAACATGCAGCCAGGGTTGAGAACACACCATGGGCTCTAACACAGCTCCTAGAGATAGTGCTGAGGCTGCAAATAAATCACAGCATTAAGTGTTAGAGATGAGAACACTTTCAATTACCTGACTATTAATCAAGACTGAGAACAGGGTGCACTTGGATAAATGTTTATATATTTTGGATTCAATAGGAAATCTCTGAGTGCTTTTTGATCCCTTGAGTATTTTCCAGAGCTGGCATTCTGAGATTTTTCACATAACTTCACCATCAGTGAACTAGCTCCATGGAAGGAGATGGGAAGAATTCTCGTGTACATTCCAAATCTTACTATACCTGCCAACCCAGAAATGAAGGGAGTATGTGTGTGGTGACCCCACTGGACTCCCTGTTGTTATGCACCAGCCTGTTGCTATTCATGATGCTGCATGATCTGTTTTATTTCTACCAAAAAAAGAGAAGGCTTCTAATTCGTAAGAAAAGCAGAAGGATTTGGACAAACATCCCCAGTGCTCTGATCATAAGTATGACGCTGAACAGATTGACAGACTCTATTTCACTTTAAGCAACCCTAACATCCAGCTCAGGCATAAACTTGAACTTTTTTTCCATGATGGAGCAAGCCTCAGGTGGGCCAGCCATGAAGGACATATGTTAAAGCCGTTAGGGCTCATTAGCACAGTGCAGCAAGCTTGTCAGATATAGATGATGCTTAGATTTTCCTCCAGTCCAGGCACACACACACACATAGTGAGAAAGTTTGGCTGGATGAGTCTTCCAGGTTATTAATAGCAATGAAAGGAGTCATTGCGTATGAATTTGCAAAAAAAAAACCACACACACACATAACTATTTTCTTCCCTGAATTCAGTGTCATTGCGTTTATTAATTCTAGGAGAAAGAAACACTGGGAGGTGGCATGTGATGATAAAGGATGTTATGTTTTTTCATCATTTCTAATGATGAATCATAAAGCCTTGATGTGGCTGGCTTCCTGGCTAGGCATCTACATAAATTCCAGAGGCATTCCTTGCTTCTATCCTTGGAGACGCCCTAAAGTGGATAGTTTCATATGACAGCATCCTGGATTGTTTAGGGAACTAAGAGAAAGAGTTGACAAGATGATCTAACACATCTTTTATGTTCCCTACTTTTTTTATTGGGTGGAAAGAGTCAGCATGCATTCAGATACAGACCCCGTCCTTCAATAGGTGAATAGAAGATGCCCATATTTGTACACACTTACTCTAAATATCCTTTCTTGCATGAATTTCCATCATTGTGGATAAGTAGAAAATTCAAAGAACCTCAGAAATGCTGGGCCTCTGGCCAGAAGTTAAATGTGGCCATAATAGCTCTTGGGGATGGGACAATTGGCCCCCATAGAATTCTTTGAATGGGAGGCTGGGTTTGGGCCAAAAGGTTTCTCTCTAAGACTTTTTCATCTCTTAATATTTTTTTGCCTGGCCTCCTTTGGACTAGAACTGGCAACCGCCTCCTTCATGGTCATCAGAGAGTATGGCATTTTCCAGAATGCAAGAGTCAATACTATAATTGGGACAACACTCATTTTAAATCAGGATGGGAACACATCAGGGTCATGTCTTGACATTTTGATATGGGTATAGTTAGATGCTACTTGAGTCTTTTTTTTCCTTATGACGATAAGTCTAGCATAAGGACAAGAAGGCTTCTCATAGAGTTTTCTGCAATGGTGGGATACACATGAGACTACCTGAAAAGAATAATGAGATGCACACCTGGGCTGTAGCCTATTGTGGTTTCAGAAGGCTAGTCAACCAACAGAGCTGCTTTGTGTGATGGTCCTCGGCATGATAGATTGCAGGCATGGTTCTAGTTTTCTTTCACTTTTCATCTTCTCAATTTCTAGTCCTCTTTTAGCAAGCTTGTAGAAGCTTTTGATCATATTTTGACTTCTGCCCAGGTGTTCTCACTTCCTTCTCTATTCCTTTACTGAGATGATTCTTTCCACCTAGAATACCTGCATCTTCCTCTGCCAGTGTACACTTCTTCATGACAATGAAAATGATCTTCAAATCCACTGTTTCAAGTGTTACTCACATCTGATCAATGCTTTACTTGTGTTGGAATGTACAGTTTAAGATTTTGATACACCAATTTTGGAATAATAGGTTATTTTGTGCATGTTTCTTCACAACCAGTTTTCAGTGTCCTTAGAGTAGGTCTCATGATTTCCAACCCCACCCTCTTCCTCCATACACAGTGAATGCCACATGATTCAAGATGACAGACTAATTGCTTGGTGAATGAATCTGAGATGCAGAGTAGAATTTTTAGTACTTTATAGAGAATTATACTGATAGAATCAGAATATAGAAATGCATATGAATTTGTACAAATTATGTATGTATCTACCGCTTACAGTCTAAAAGAATAAGAAAGCGTTCTGAAGAAAATTGTGCTTTGAGTCCAAAGAAGTCTTATTAAACTTCACAGTTCCTTGTTTTGGATGACTTCCGAATATATTTATTCAAAGACTATGCATAATTCAATGAGGACCTGAGAGACGTCATTTAGCCCAGAGATTTTACTGAAAAAGAATAAAGAAAAATGTTAGGCATGAGTTTGCTAACTTTTTTCCAGGGCCTTAATAAAATCATCAGTTTTGAAACCTTAAAAATTGATCAAATTACTTCAAAAGCACTTTTAGACTTTAATTGTTTAAGGTAATTTTGGGAAGATACTGCTAATGAGAAAAAGTTGTGATGAAGGAAAGCTATATTTCTAAAATTCATATTTTAGACATGTTTTAAAAAATTATCCTCCGTTGAAGAGCCGGTTTCCTCCCTCTAAATATTCAATAATGGTTACTGCCTAAAATACCTCATCTGAGAAAATAAGAAGAGTTAACCAACAAAATATTTAAATTTCAGAACTGAGAAAGACACAAGGCTGGGTGGGATTCCAGTCTAAATACAAATTCCACAGTCTAAGAGAGTTGTCGTATCTTCCAAAAAATCACATTTGTTTTCTGGGAGCAGCTATGACGAATTTATTACCCAAATTGGTAGTTGCTTACTAGGTTTCTATATAACTTTCTTAGAGGGAATTGAAAATCTTTCTTAAAACAACAACAACAACTTACCTCTGTTGTCCTTGTCCTGTAATTAAACTGAATAATTTGTGTGATATTTGCCATTCAAATTTACTTTTTCAAGTTTTTTCTTTCTTCTCTTTGTTTCTATTTTTAATAGGTTGCAAGGATGGAGGAACCAAGTGTTTTAAAATAAGATACTTTGAGGGGAGAGACTTGGTTATTGTGGAACTGATGAACTCATCCATTCTTACCTAGAGAAGCATCTGAGAACTATAATGCATTATATTAGCATATGTGTTTATGTAATTTAATTTTATTGGGTACTTGAAACCCATACTTGTACATGCAAATACAGCCCTTAACACAAATATGTTTGACTTCATCGTGAAAATATTTACTTGTGCATACAAACGAGATTTCCTACCCATAAACTACACTGCTACATACTTTCAATTTTAAGTTAATAGACAAATTTCTCTATATTACATAGAAGAAATTAATGATTCATATAATGAAAATATTTTTAAAAATAATCCTTTAAACTGGACATCCAATTATCATAAGCAAAGATTAAAAATGTAGCCTGGGCAAAATGTCTAAGAAAGATATATATAATTCTACAATTTTCAAAATAATAAAATAATGTAGTATATTACAAATTGAGTTAGACTAAGAAAATGAGATATCCACAATATTAAGAAATGCTATTATGACTTTGTGAAAGAAAACACAACTGGCCAGAGTAAAACAAAGATATCAAAACTAATTCTCGGGGCCGGCCCCGTGGCCGAGTAGTTAAGTTCACGCGCTCCACTGCGGCGGCCCAGGGTTCGGATCCTGGGCGCGGACATGGCACTGCTCGTCAGGTCACCTTGAGGCGGCGTCCCACATCCCACAACTAGAAGGACCCACAACTAAGATATACAACTATGTACGGCAAGGTTTGGGGAGATACAGCAGGAAAAAAAAAAAAAGGATTGGCAACAGTTGTTAGCTCAGGTGCCAATCTTTAAAAAAAAGAAAACTAATTCTCATAGTTATTCCTGTTTACTACCAGTTTGGGAATGAATCAAGCAGTTGAAAGTGTCAAGTACTTTAAATTGAGCAGTGCAGGTGGTCTTATTACTCTGAAAGGTAACCTAATATAACGTAGAGCTCATTTAGATGATTGTACTAGTGGCCCACATTCCTTATTTAGGAAGAGTTCCACTTCTGCATAATCAGCCTCCAACAGGGAAATGATCTGAGATGGACCTTAACTTTTTTTAGTTGACTCAAGTAATATCTCTTAATGATTCCATGTGGTTTGGGAAGGATGAGTATTTTTTGATGGGGCCATTAATTCAAGAATCAATTGGCATTTGCCAATTAGAGTTCTGGGGTTTTCACATCTTTGCTCTGGCATCTCCTTTCCCATCTGAACTCATTCCTACATTGATTTTCCATTAGAAAGAAAGGAGAAAGACATGATTGCTGGTGTGAGAGATGACACGGCAAGAAAAGCTTTGAATTGGATGTCATGAATGCTGGTTTCTATTCTGCTGTATATAAGCAGGTCATTGAATTCCTTGAACCTCAATTTTGTAAAGGGAAAAGATTCTTGTCTTCTAAATTGGATAAACTGTTTCTTTAAGAGTCAACTTTACAAATTCCATGATAAGAAAGAGGGCTCACAAATTTACTAGATTGATATATACTCAGAAGGGCAAAATCTTGTTTTTCTTAATTTACTATAACTGATCTGATCCTTCTCTTTAACAGCTGCTTTATGAGTGCACAGGGGACCCTAAATTGCAACTTAGAGTTAACACTATCAGAGTCCCTTCCAGCGTATATAGCACTTTTGGAGGCATCAGCCTTCTTTGAGCAAGTGCTCAGGAGTTCAGACTTTTTCCTCTCCAGGTGTGTATAGGAGGGAAGAACTTTGGTAGTGGCGGTCTCTGATCTACAAAGTGCCCTCTGAATCTTGCTGGTCTCTGTTGATCACGGGCTTCTTTGGCTTCTTCCTTGAACCAATGACCAATGAAGCAGGACTGGTCCTACTTGCTATGTGGTCAGCATTCTTGTCCCCACTGCTGGAGTTCATACTCCTAGACGTTTGCCATTGGCGGCAACATTTTTGCACATTGTGGCTTTTTGAGGCAGACTGTCTCAAGACTTCTGCTTGTGAACATCATCTGTGCTTTGCTGCTGGGCACATGGAAGCTTCTATTAACCCCGACTGTATCATTTATTCTTTAGAGATAAGGAGGGGCCCTTGGAATTATTTATCTAGTCACATCTCTTGCCCAAATCTGGATGTGACTTGAAGTCTCTCCAAACCACACTCCAGAAAGTACCAACTGTGCCCCTGAAAGATATTGAGTTCTCTCCTCACTGAACTGGGTGTTTCTTTTACATCCGTCCGTCTATCAACCTCTGCCTTTCCACACCAAAAGGAAGAAGGTGAGGATGTGTGTTTCTCTCTTTCCTTCCTAATTCCCCTCTTTTTCACCCTTTAGAATTTTCCACATTTTCTTACTACCTAGAAAATTCTTCCCCTAGATAGATTTTGACTGCCCTGGGACAACCACTGGCTATATACTGGCCTTTGGATGTTATCTGAAGTCTGAAGAAGTAGTATGGATATGGAGCGCAATGAGGTATAACTATTGCATTAAGGATAATAATGCAAAAATCACTTTACAAAAGAAAAGAGGAAAAAGAAGTGGAAAAGTTGTAAGAAAAGGAGAAGAAGGAGGAAAAAGAATATTTGAGATCTGAAGTCAGGACAATTCCCTGTCACCCCAAAGAAAACTGCATATGAAAGCTGCTGTTTTATATTTAGCCATGCCATAGAAAGAATTTCCCCTTGCAAGTATTCAGACAGTAAATAGTAGCCATTTGAAGGAATGTATAATTAGCGTGAGTCAACATTAGCTATGTATCCAATTGTTAATTGCTTTATCTCTGTCTCCTTCATATTCATCAATCCCCTTCTTTATGATAAAATTTCACTCCTTTAGAACATGAAACAGAAACAACAAAATGCCTCTTTCAAACAATACTGATTCATGTTGAGCAAATCAATTATGCTAGATTGTATTTCTCACATGCTCTTACAGAACTTTGCTTCTGCTAATAAAGATGTAGAGTTAATTTCCCATTCCCTTAAATCTTGGTGGCACTTGTCACTGTGTATGGCATTGTATGACTTCTAAGGCTTCTGTCTGCTCTATCTCTCTCTCTCTTTTTCTCTCTTAGAACACTTGTTCCTGAAACCAAGCCACCATTTTGTGAGGAAGTACAGAAGCCACGTGCAGTTTATCTGAGCGGCTCAGATAAGATCTCAGCAGACAGTCAACCTCAACTATCAGTCATGTGAGCCAGCAAACCTTCAGATGATGCTCAACTCCAGCTTTGAAGCCATCCAAGCTCCTTCTGAGTACAGCAGAGACAAGCTATTCCCTCCAAGTACTGTGAAAATGTAGATTCCTGAGCAAAACTAACACGGTTTAAGAAGCTACCCTTCTTTGACTCAGCCCTATTAAGTTGAAGTGAAGAGGTGAAAATTGTGATCCAATAAGCCACCCCAGCCACAACAACATGCTATGTACTAAATGAACATGCAAGTAATTGTTTATGACCTCAGATAAGAATGGAGTTATAATAGATCCTTAGCTTTCTGTAATAACATTCCCTAAGTTTGGAGAAAATTTAAGATGAAATTAGCCTTCTAACCCATTAACTCACATTTTACAAATGGGGCTGATTTAAAGATTTAAAGGACCTGAATAAAATGTATTCAGTTGGATGGAGGTACAGCCAAAACTACAATTTCCATATTGCTCTGTTGCTATCTTTGCTCTCTACCATGGCCCTTGTAAGCTTCATGGTTGTGTTTCCTCACTAATTCTCATCAATTCTCAGTTGAATCATGACATATTTTACCTAAATACACCATCTTTTCTACCACTACGATTTTCTACCACTGCTGTTTCTATTAGCAAAAAATTACTCTGTCTTGCTGTACAACATGAAATAAGTATCAAAAGAGCTAAGAAAGAAATGTATCAAAACTACAAAAGCTTTTATAATTTATTGACCCTGCTTCTTTAACATTTCTATTAATTTTAGGATTCTTATACTTGTGTATTTAGGGATATTATTTTTTGTTTTTTGGTTTTGTTTTGTTACCACAGAAAAATAAAATTTATTGGGGCAAGCCCCATGGTGTAGTGGTTAAGTTCGTGCACTTTGCTTCGGTGGCCCAGGGTTTGCGGGTTCAGATCCCAGGCGCGGACCTACACACTGCTCATCAGGCCATGCTGTGGTGGGGTCCCACATACAAAATAGAGGAAAATTGGCACAGACATTAGCTCAATGACAATCTTCCTTAAGCAAAAAGAGGAAGATTGGCAACAGATATTAGCTCAGGGCCAATCTTCCTCAGCAAAAACAACAAAAAAACCCCCAAAGAATTATTGACTTTTTGCTACACATTAAGTGGAAACTGTTGACCCCCTTTTGGAATTACTCTGAGGTTGAGAACATTAATCAGGAAGAAACCAGCCTGAGGATAAAGTCAGACTAGAGTATAGGATCAGAAAATAGGGTCATGGAGTTATATAGCTGCATTTGGCCATTTGCGTTAGAATGAGACTTAGTAAAATATAACCCTATTTTAGAATGTAAATAATTTGAAGGAAAGGCGAAATAAAAAGTCATCTTTTATCTGTATTTTTCTAGGCAAGCCCACTTAAATAAATAGTAAAACCTGGCCACAGTTGATTTCAGCAAAGTATGTAGGGTCTCAAATCACCTCTAACATCTTTCAGGGTTAGGCCAGTGCTCTCTACTTGACTCCAAAAAGGTTTTACTTTAATACTTCTAGTTTCCATGTGGCTTCCATAATTGCTATTACCCCATGGTTTCCATAATTGTTTATCTCTCTTTGATGATGAAACTGATCACCAGTTACTTGGCCTGATTACATAGCGTTTTTTAATGATTGACAGCTAACAGCAATTATAACAAAATAATGTCTATGCATTTCTGTTCTTTCCCTAAGTAATGTCATCTGGTCTCATGGCTTTAATTAAACACTACCTAAAATCTGATGACACCAAAATGTGTATTTAAGTTCTAACTACTCCCTTGGGAAGAAATCAGAATATTCAATTGCCTGCTGTTGGTTATTATTAGAATATTAAATCACAACAGAACATTGCAGTAAATGGATGAGCACTACCTCTTATACGTAGAAGTATTAATGTCAATTATCTGGTACAAAACGATATTCATTTTTCCTTCCATAAAACACTCTAAATGTTGGTCTGATATTTTACTTTCACAATAATGCAAAAAATGTGGCAATAATTATTATCCAAAAACAGTTACCCATCACAGATTGGAGATTCTTTTCTTCCATTTCCTGTTTTCTTCTCATTATATGAACCAGAGTTTATTACCAATTATAAGAAGAAACATCAGGAAACTAAATCCATCTCCCAAATGAATTAAATGGATTTACCTGACACAAAATAGGCTAGAATCATTTGTCCCCAGATACCACAAATTTGTGGAGTTCCTACATTGAAAGAAATTATTTTTATCTATCAGCCTCTCCAACACCAGCTTCATCTGTTTGCATGTTCTTCCTTCTGTTTTGCAAACTGGCTTCATTTTAAAACCAGATTTAGAAATTTAATATTAAAACCATTAGAATGGGAGAAGTCTCCTTAAGAAAACTTGAAAAAAATTATAGGATGTAAAAGGCAGAGAGAGCACAAGCAAGAATGTACTGGAAAAAGAACACACATGGAAAAGAGGACGGTGGATAGTCATAAGCCTTTCCAGGCATACTCAAGACTCTCTTTGGGGGACAAAGTCACTTCAAGTCTCCAGTAGCTGAACTCACCGAGGGCCACTTAGAAACTCAATAATATACATAATGTCATGAAAATAATAAGAATATCATAACTGATAATAATATATCAACAACCATTCAACTGATGGCCTAGCATATACCAGACATGTATGGCATGATATCAAAACTCATCGGTTAACTCTAAGAGACAGATATTCTGTACTTTGTACATATGAGGAGCTATATCTCTCCACTCCCTCCCTCTCTCACCCTCAGAGTGACTCCCACAACCTTCAGTTTTGTGCAGCTCAACAAATGTTTCTCAGATCCTTGTGATGTAGCACAACAATAGATGACACAATTACTTTCCTCTTAAGAGACTCATACTTTAGCTTAGAGGGGCAGAAGAGCAATGAAAGAAAGAGAGAAAGAAAAATAAAGGGAGAGAGAGAGATTGAGAGAGAAAGAGAGAAAGAAAAGAGAGTGAATGGAAAGGAAAGAAAGACAGCATGATCACCATGATTAAAAGCCGTCTACAAGCTAGATTTATAGGTCAGGCAAGGAGTGATTAACTGTTGGGCTGGGTTGGTTTGGAGGTTTGGTTCAGGTGACATTTGGACAGTGATGATTGAGAATGTATTAATTGAATTACAGGTCAGGGTGATTAACCCTGAGGATGATAACTCATTCTTCCATTGTTTCCATTTCTTAGCACCCCAACTGAGAGGTCCTGTGAGGTTCATGAGAGTCGTTGAGTAAATTAGACACTTGGCCAGAAGTTCCTACGTCACCATAATGATTCTCAGCTACTCTGAGTATTGAGTAGCGCTAGAAGGCAAGGACCACTGAAGGGGAAAGAGAAGCTTCAGTGAAGGTATTGCCATAGATCTTGACCTCAGTGGCCTTTACCTTAGTACATCTTCCAGACACAAACACACCAGTGACTATGTTCTGGCTCCAAAGCTTTGTCTTTGCCTGCTTTACTGTGTCATTCTCCCTGCAAATCATGATGAGCTTACCATCCTTGGAATAATTTCCTTACTGTACTCTAATTGCCGTTTATATAACTCCTTCATCCCTTTTAAAGGATTTTAATACTGAAGACTTTTCTCCTCTTTTTCTGGCCAAGTTTCTTTCCATTGCTTTCAGCTTTATTGTCTTCAGAAATCCTTTAAATTCTATGACAGAGCACTAGAGGAAATGAGGCAAGAAGCGGAGTGTATACCACCAGAAACCAGTCCAAAGTTAATGCCTACACCATTTCTCTTGAGTGGATGTCTGATTTTATAGCTTCATCCAGAACACATGTGATGAAATGAGTTGTGACTGGTTAGAAGGAGTAAATTAAACCAGGAACCTAGCTCTTCCTCCCCAAAACAAGGCCGGGATGCAGTGGGGTAATGGATGCATTTCCCAGACACTCAGGGGCTCTTTAAGGGCTCCTGGAGGGCATGCCTATTCCTATGCTGACTGGCTGACAAGTCAACTGGCAGTGTAAGCACATAGCTGGCTGTGGATGAACAAAGGCAATAAGAAGAGAGCGAGTGGCCAAGCAAGGACAGAGAAAAGGTTATGGCTCAGGAGTGTGTTGATAACAAATCTGATGGAAAGATCTTAGATTTCATCATGATCTCAGAAGACACAGTTAACCCATGATGATTGGCATAACCTGTGAATTTTATTGGAAATCACAACACACATTTAACAAATGTCAATGTGTACTCTTTTGCTCTCTGACTCTAAAATAAATGTGGGAATTCAAAGTCCTCTTATGCACAACCAACTGGAAGAAGAGGTTATTGCTTTTGATGCAATAGAGGTGAATTTTGGTGTCATAGGCTTGTGTCCTGTGTAGCTAGCTGCCTGTGTGGAAGCCCTAACCATCAGATACGTTTTTCTTTCACTAAGAGAAACTGATCTCTAATGAAGGTGATGCCTTCTTCCCAGAAGGAGACCGATTGCAATCTTTTTTAGAAATCAATTTCCTTTCATAACAACCACCGTAATTAGGAAATTCTGAATATCTAAATTATATCTCTCCTGCAGCGGTGTAGTTTGAGCTTCTCTATTCTCATTCTGTCTTCAGGGGAGACAGAGAATAGCAGGTCACCATGTTTAATAAAACGACTTCACATAGTTGCTGGAGGTCATTAAGTCAGTCATCAGCTTGGGTGTTTATCCTTGTACGGAATAATCATTGTAACATTCCTATGAAATCATAGCTTTGAACACCAGTCAAGAGTTTTAATTTATTTCTTTTGATTCTTTACTCTAGCTGTCAGCATTTTCATCTTAAAGGGGCAGAATCATATTTAGGAGACCATGCAATTCCCGAAAAAGCAGGCGTTCTTGATGATCCTCCTTCCTCCAACCACACAAATACTTTCCCGCAGAGATGTAACAAAAAGTAAAACTGACAAATGGATAAAGGGCAACCATCCCAAGATTGAAGCAACTTTACTCTTACAGACTCTGGCCTAGGTCTTGCTTGCTATGTCACGCTTGAGAAATTTAGCCATGAAATGTTGACAACAAGAATCTTATCTGTATTGCTCCCTGGGTGGCAAAATTCAAGTCAGTTCAGAACAGGTTTGAAGAAAAAAAGTTATGTTTTTCTAACATTTTCAATGAATTAAGTTAGTGAGAGGGGCTAGATTTGAAGTTCTTAAAAGCATTTCTCTCTCTCTAGAATATAAATACTGATTCAAAGATGATGAAAATGGTGACCTCTTGTAGCCTTAAATTGCTATCCACTTGGTTGCAGTGGTCTTGTTACCACTCACTCTCTGGCTTCTGTTGAAACCATAAGTTATAAAGCAAAGTCAGCCCAGCAGAGGACTTTCAAAAGTCATGAGAAAAAAAAAAGACTCAATTTGCCAAATTTGCATTGGTTTTATCCCTCTTTATCTCCTTCTCATTCTGATGTGCTATTCCCTGCCTCTGTCCCATGTTCATCCCCACTGGGTCATCCCTGACTCTCTTCCAGAAACTCCTATAGCACCTAAACATGATAAAGGACCATCCAAACATTGCATTACAACCCTAGGTTGTTCCTAGACGCATAGGTATTCCATAAAGAGCAGGCAAAAAGAGACTAGAAAGAAGTTTGCTTATTAAATCATCTTTAGTTCCTACATCTTTTGGGCTTTGAATTGTTTTAACCCTTCTCATGTCACTGATATTGATTTTATGGCAATTTACTATAAAGTCATCACATACTTCCTCTAGATAAGAATTTGATCATCTTAATTCAATGGTACTAACTGATATAGTTTAGATTTGAAACAGGTTATTATCTATGATAAGTAACTTGAATGTACACTGTATAATTTCATCAGGATGCTAATTTTCAAATATAATGGGAGTATCAGTATTCTTATTTTAATATGACAGATTCATAGTTGGAAAATAATGATTTCAATGCTTAAAAAAATCCAACAGAAACAGTATCAATTTTCTAATTGCTGTTCTTTTATTTATAGAGTATTTCCCTATATTTTACAAATGCACTATCTTTTCTTATACAAATAACTTATGAATAAAAAAATGCGTCTGTTGGTATATTAATGTTTCCTGAATTTTCTTTCATAAAAAAGTGATTGCTTGTGATAGCTCAAAATACAATTTTGAAACCTTATTACATTTTAGCCAAGTAGAGGTTGAACGTAGTATATTTTATGTATTTAAAAATTCCCAGGTTCAGGATAGCATAAACATTCCTAGAATTTTACAAACACTTAGTTGCCAAAATTTTTAAGCAAATAAGTAGAGCAAAAAAGCAAAAGATTACTTCCTGATTCTAAGGATAGTAGCCCAAAGAAGGAAAATTTCATTACCCAATTATTACACATCACTGATTATGTCCTTTTTATACAAAAGATTATTGACCAAACATTGATGTTTAATAAGGGTCTACCAGAATGGAGGCAAACAGAATGTCTCTCATGAGCTTTGACCCAAAGGGCTGATTAGGGATGGAGAGAAGGACTCTGTGTCTTTATTCTGAGGTTGACCTTCTTTGAAAGATGCTCAACGCCACAGGGATTCGTTTGAAGCAGCTATGGGCCCTTTGCTTTTCCATCTGTTGGCTTGGCCTCCTCATGTTTTCATCAACATGTCATATTCATGGCTACTCCTGTCTTCCTGGACAAATCTTTCATGAAAAAGGAAAAACATCGCCGTGGTATCTCAGATCTCTCTCCTTGAGCTTCAAAAGGCAAACAGTTAGAAGCCGTATGGCAAAGTCTGCTCTCAGATCTCTCATTGGTCATTTCCCCTTCCAGCTCTCAGTGAGCATAATCCAAGATTCCGCTCAACAGTGAGCCACACTGAATCCCTGAGGATGCAATCAAATCAAAACCCTATCTATCGTGGTTGGAAAAAAAGATGACATAGTGTTTATAATTCTATGTCCATAGTCAAATTGTAACTGAAAGTCTCTTTTCCCTAAATATAATTTAAAAATGTGTGTCCCAAGGCATTAGTAAATCAGTTATATTATGTGATTCCAAGTTAGGCACTTTTGATTTCTTGAGGGAGTTTTTTATACTTGATATGAAACTTTCCACTTAAACTAGCAATTAGAAAATATTTGAAGTATAGGGCATAAGAACAAGTCTGAATTGTTTAAAATACTTATTGATAATATATGATTAATATTTGGGCAAATTTGAAATACTATGTCAGAATATTTGTAGATTCTGAGCAAAACTTAGAATAAATTTATAACCTTATTTGAAAGACTTGTTTATTTACTGATATTAAGCAATTTCTTCCTTTTGCATTTCCAATGTTAATCTAATAGAAAGAAGTCAGTTATTCATAATAGCATTTCAAATATAAATAACATGCAACATGTATAATATATAAAAAAGGAAAATAGACATTTGGACAAGTTTTCAGAGATCTGAATTAATTTCTTTAGTGCTATCTTATAGCCATCAAGTTTTTCACCATTATAGATTTCAGTAACTTATTTGGTTTTTCTTTTTTATAGCAGTAATATTGTAAAAATAATAGTAAATTGTTTTTTAATATGAGGACTTTTATATTTGGAAGATCTGAAGGAGTTTCTGAAGTTTCTCAAATCCTATCCTTAGAATTGAGCGTGGAATAAGTTAAGTCAAATGTAAATATGGTAAAGCATGGTTGTATTTTTACAGGCTTAAAAAGCAGTGGAATCCACTCTCTCCCTCTTAATGCCAAAGGAAATATACTAAGCGCTATATAGAGAAGGATGGAATTACCATTTAGAATGCTGGGAGCGTCCAGAAGAAAAGTATCTTACTTTTGTCTCCCGGGTGATGATCTGGAGCATTTTCTTTGAAACCTATGCCACATTTTGACGTAGCCAATGTTTGCCACCTGAAGCCCATGTCTCTCTTTTCTTTCCACTTCCCTTAACATTTCTAGTCCCCATTCTTGTCCCTACACAAAGTACATATTCGTGCCATCTTTATTGCTAGTCAGGAACTGGTGCTCTAATAAGGCCTTTCTTTGAGGGTATTTCTCCTTCCAGAAGTGGTTGTGTTATCCAGGATAGGTCCAAATCTCTGATCTAAAAAACTTGGGATCAGATAAATTTTTGAATTCAGAAATTTTAGAGTTTTTGATTTAGGTAGGTGATGTGGTACATATACTCCCACCTTGTAATCAAGTAGACTAATATTTTTGCAGTGAAACATAGGAACTAATTGGAATAAAGTAAATAAAGACTAAGCATAGCTTCAGTTCAGGTTCTGCCACCAAAAGAATTAGGAAAAAAACCTAAACTTTCAGTTTCTTGGATCTCAGAATGGCAAATAAATAATTATGGACCTATAAAAACATCACAAGGAAACACAACCCATTGAACAAATTTGTGGGGTTGGACTATGAGACAGTGGCACATTGATGTGGGCTTTCCCCCTTCCAATACTGTCCAAAACACCCTTAGTTTTCTCCCTTTGGTCATAGAGACGTGGATCCTGATGGGCATCCAACTTGTTCATTCCAGAGAGATTAAGACCCTGCTTTATAGAGCTTCCTTTCAAAAATTCTGAAGGCATGCTAACACCCCACTTCAGCCACCAAGTACATACGGATACACATCCACATGGATTGACACATACTGAAGGTAAAAGATAATAAGCCTATTTTACAAAAAGATACATTCTTGCAAATGACAATGAAAGTTTAATTTAATTGTAGAATGCAGGTACTACAAGCTCGATTTTGTTGAAAATTTTAAAGTGTAATCATATTTCAGGGTGAAAATGTTTGCTCTACTTTTTATTTAAAGATAAATGCTAGGTGGAAGGAACTTTTTAAAAATTATTTTTATGGGAACAGAGAACGATTCTTTCTTTGGTTCTTTTTGAAGGAAAATGCTATTGGCTTTTGATACTAGCACAGTCAGAAACATATTGAGATCAATCAGAAAGAGCCAAATCCACGTCAGCTTTAAAGGATGAACATTTTAGGTCATAAAATGCAGTTTTTGGTAAATAAGTAACAACAAAGGAAATTTTCTTTAAAAACATAGGGTGGTTAAGAAATATCCATGTGCATTCAACTACTTCGGAAGGAGTATGAGACATATTTAAACAAAAATTACTCCTTATCCCACTTTTGAAAATTCAGAGAAAGCTACAATTTTACCATTCATGTTTATAGTCATACATTTTAGTGAGGCAAATGTCCCCTGGGGGGCATGATGGTTCTGCATATCAATTTTACTGACTTCAGCACAGGAATAAAAGCCACTAGGAGCTCCATGAAAAATTAATAATGCTCCTGGGAGAAACGCTGCAGAGAACGTTGCAACTGACGTATTTCTTTGTAACACTGAGTGGAGTAGGTTATTTCATCCCCTCCAAGGTGCCTTGGATGCGCAAACAGCTTATCCTCAGATAGAAAGTAATTGAGTTGCTTTGAGTTGACCCTGGCCACTGGATAGTATTGGAGATAGAGGCATGTTGGTTGTAACACTTTGTGGTGTTGCTCAATGTAGCCCCTGAGAAAACAATCCAAAAAGCCTCAAGAGAGGAGGCTGATAGAGGCTTTGAGAAGGTTCATGTTTTTTGCAAGGCTGGTGTCTAAGGCATTGATACAAGCGAGGTACTGATGGTGAGAAGGGAGTCTAGAGGGGTGTCAGCAGCGACGAAAAAGTTCATTGGGAATCACGTCAGTGGCAGGATTTAACAGGTTAACATCAGAGTTTGCTGTGGGCACGAACAGAAGTTTCAAATCAAAATCCAGCCAATGTCCTTGGGAAGACAAGGAATGCACAGTGCAGAATCAGGTCACAAAGAAGTGGAGTGGAGAGCCCAGCCACTGGGGGATGGAAAGAACTGGAAGATTGCCAAAGAGAACACCCATGCTCTCAGTCTGGTGTGGCTGGGGAAGCAAGGGGCACAGAAACAGGCCCCTGGTGGCAGGAAACTGGACATATGGTCTTTTGAGGTCTTTTCCAGTCCTGTTTTTGTAATTTCTAAGCAAATTTTGGGGAGGATGTAACAAAATCAAGTTTCCACTGTCCAAAATGAAAGATTTTTATGCCTGAGCTCTTTTGTTATGTGATTACTGACTTTTCCGCTTCTGTGCTTTGTTTTCATTGGTCAAGAAGCATGAAGTGGAAGGAAGCTTGGTTCTACAACCTTCTATCAGTTCCTGCAGCTCTTCCTCTGGGTTAGGCATATCAGATGGGCAAACCCAGAACAATGCAGTATCCCGACAACAGTACTGCCAATTCAGAGAGCTGGCCTGCCCTCGGGCAAGAGATTCCAAAAAACAGGTACAGGGCGCTGACTTCAGAGATGTTTGTTAGTGGAAGAATCTGAGCGGTTCTGAGGCAGAGCCTTGAATCCTGGCATGTTTTATTTTAACTGAGGCTCCTGTTGGACACACTTGTTAAATGCCTTGAGAGGTCCTATCACGTATAGGAAGCCAACTGTAGGATCAAAAACTAGGACAAAGGATGAATTGATCCAGAAAATATGAGTAATGCTTTTCAATTGGAGGTTTTGAATTAAACTCACCTGTCACCACCACCCCCAGCCCCCAGATAAAAATACAATATGCAGAAAATCTCTCCCAAGAAGATGACTTTATTTGTGCTTCTTTTTATATTAATTATTCCTGCTTATTCTTTTGTCTATAGTGCTATACTGTGAGGCCAAATTCTACCTCTCTAGAAGAGTCGTATGCAATTTGACAGAAGCAGACTCGAGTGATGCCCTCTGTACAATGCCACCCAATCAGTGTTCTTACTGTTCAAAATCAGACTCGAGACCAGTCCCCAAGACCCCTTTTCAACCAAAAGGCTACTTCAAATTCCCTCTTAAATAGAAATTCTGTGTTAGCTGGAAATACCCCCACAATATTTGCTATGGCGTTTCTAAGTTATCCTAGATAATTTTGTAGTCACAATAGTGAGAAAGAAATTTAATACTTCATCCCTCCATTGAGCTCCAGGATACACTTCTTACTCAACAGCCATTGCCAACTCTCTCCAATCATCCTCTCGTGTAGTTGGCAAACTGATGATATTAAAAAATATATAAAGAGCCACAAATCTGTGGTATTGGCAGGTTAACATTGGAACTTTGGTATTTTCTTTCTGATGTTCTGTGATTAAGCTTATATTTCTTAGATTTGAGAGACATTTAAGAGCTAAAATCACTTTATGAACACTTATATACAGTAGTGAAATCAACACACATCAATTTGGCCGTATAACTAGAAATCACAAGGCTGAAAAATTCTTTTGATTTTATGTAATAAACCCGAGCATTTTTCTTATTTTTGTAGTTTTTAATTTTTTTCAAGTTGAAATGCCTAGACTTTAGAAAGTTTTGAAGTGTGGCTCATATTGGATGAATATACAGAAACTTAAAGGAAATGTTAAATCTCCAAGAAATGAAAATTCCTTGTAGCTTCCTAATTTGTAAGATGTTACTATCTAGATATCCTTTCTTATAGGATTCCTGGCAGTTTTAATTTTTGCTCCAAGTATGAAAGAGTCATTTAAGAGTAAAACTAGTGAGGACAAATCTTTAATGATGAGTAGTTTATACTTTATGAAAACTCTTATGTACTGGAATCCTAGTGATGCTCTGACAGACACACAGCCTGAAGTTGGCTCTTTTCTGTGTTCTGTCCCCCTAAGTCTCTGCAGAACCCTACAGGCTGGATCGAGAAGTTTCTGAATTCATCACTCCGACTAGCATTCTTGCTAGACACAAGATGGCAGTAGCAGACCACGTAAAGCTTTATACTTTGATCACGGGGATTAAAGTTGAAGAAATCAGAGATATCTTTTCATGGTTATTTTTATCCTTTGGAGGGGGAGGAGTGGGGATGCCATGGATCTCTTTGAAAAATAGGTTAAAATGACGGTTTCTCTCTTCCCCAACTACCATATATGTATATACAAATTTCTGACGAAGACCTTCCATGGACTATCAAGGTTGAGAATACTCAATTTGATTTTACTTTTGGTTTCATGAAGACAAACTTATCTCCTCCATTTGAAAATAAATACACAGGAGGAGCAGAATGATACAAAGAGTTCAGTAATTCAAGTATCAAGGGAAAAAAGACTCAGAAATTGAGGCCAACTTTTACAGCATTCTAGCTTCTTTCTAGGGAAGAACGATAAATTGGAAATCTTGAAACAGTGTATTATTTCCTAATACTTTCCACTATAAGATAAGAGACATATCAATTAGTTTAGTGATTACTTCATTGTTATTGATGGATTCTTTGTTTTTTAATCTCGTGAATGATAATTTTACAAAGATTTGAAGACTTATTTCTGCAAATTATCTGAGTTCCAAAAACACACACAACTTTTCCTAGCTCCTAAAATTGGTCATTTTAAAAACAAATTATAAACTTGTTTCCTTCTATTGTTATTATTGTTTTTTAAAATATAGTACAATATAATCTCTGTAGTTCACCATATCAACTAGTAATTCAGCAATTCCGATGTACAAATATATCTGAATTCAAAAAAGATATGTTTAAAATAAAATAAAATTTCAAGCAGAATAACATATGGTTTCAATTAAAGTTTAGTTATTTGGCTTTACAAATCTTAGTAAAAATCCTGAGGAATGAGTTTTAACTCTGGCACACATACAGATAAATTTACCAGCTTCCATGATTGGTTTGTGCAAATTTGGGGGGAAAATTGGGGGAGGAGGGTGACACAGTTGATTATTCTAGAATTCTGATTCAGAGTTACAACCTTTAAATTGGCAACAAACTACTGGTGATTTCCCAGAAACAAGTAGTTACAGAACACCAGGTGGCAGAATTGCTCTTCTTAAGTCGCTACATATAACTTTCTCAAAATTTAGAAAATTTAGTAAAGAGTAACAATTGTTGGCAATTGTTGAGACACTAAATATCCACAAACTTTAAGGTGGTATTACATGTAACAAAATGAACTATACAATATGGAAAGCTCATATACTAGCTTCTTGCAATTTACATAGAGAAAGAAAAGGGAGTATCTTATGATTTGCTTTATTTTTAAAATGTATTTAGTAAGTTACTTGAAGGTCATTTAGTGATTCTTTATAATTTAACGGCAACTTATGCTTCTTCACAAGTTGCAATAATGGTTTAATAATCAGATTTAGAAAAGGTACACTCGACAGATATCATTTTAGTATAGAATTTTAGTTGAAATTTCGTCCAAAGGCTAAAAGGTACATTGACACTGGATTTTCTCACCTAAAAAATAAATTGTTTATTACGTGAATATGTCAAATCACCTTATAATTATGAAAAAGATGACAACACAATATTATGTGAGGACCATACACCTTTAAAACATCAGTGTTTAAGAATTATTAACCTGTAATAAATGTTAGTCCTTCTATTAGACATGACACAAGGACACTCTTGTCCTTGAATTTATCTGAAAGTGTTAAATCAGATTATTTATCAGATACCACAACCTGTAAAATATTTTAAAATTTTATATTGCAGCAGAGATTGTCCAAAGTTGTATATTAGGATTAACAGAACTCTGAGAAATTCAATCCTATGATTGAAGGGCTATGGAAAGTCTTAATTTTATTTTCACATTAAATGTCTACGCGAATGTAATTAGAGGTAAACACTTGCAAGTTGAACAATAGCCTTAGAAGCTATAAGGAGGGTTAAATTTCTGAGACCTGAAAAATGCTCTTACGTTTTTAATTTTGGAATGTGAGGAGATGGTGTCCTTCAGGCATGGACTATCCCTTAGGTGGACGAGTGCCTCAGGGAGTACCCGTGCCCAGCGTTTCTGGAACAGGAATCAGCTTCAGTCAAGATGGTCAACAGCCACTCACCATTTGCTGACTATTGGGAAACCCACCTGGGCATTCTGCAGGTCTGCGGCTGCTTCCTTGGTCTCTAACCTCTCCAGGGGACCAGTGGGCAGTTTCTAACTCTTCCCTCAGCATCTGGTTACTTGCTTTACATAGAGCGGGGGTCACAGAAAGCTGCTGTGTTTTCCGCCACCCTGTACCTGGTCCGTGAGTTTGGGGCCTCTTTGGGCCATCTTCTCATACGGGAAAGAGATTACTTCTGTCAACCCCTCTGCTTCCCACCACTTATTGCAGCTCTACCCCATCCCAGAGGGAACAGACGGGAGGGGAGTTTGAACTAGGAGAGAGGACACCACCTCCTGGTGCCCCACTTGTGTAAGAGAGTTTCAGGAGCCTCTGTGGGCCCATGTTGGCCCAATGGAGAGGACGGCCCTTCTAGTTGATATTAGTTTTTGTTCACAAATACCCTTAAACACCTGGAGGTCGGGGGCAGTTCAATTTCCCCATCCCAGTCCCTCGCTTTCAGCCACATGAGATAGAAATAATGTATTGTGTGTAAGTCTATCAATAATCAAATAATATCTTAAAACATTAAACAGAATGTACTTTAAAGATAGATGTAGAGGGCGGGACCCCATGGCCAAGTGGTTAAGTTTGTGCGCTCCACTTCGGCAGCCCAGGGTTTTGCCAGTTCGGATCCTGGGTGCGGATATGGCACCTCTCATCAGCCCATGATGAGGTGGCATCCCACATGCCACAACTAGAAGGACCCACAACTAAAAAAAATATACAATTATGTACCAGGGGGCTTTGGGGAGAAAAAGGAAAAATAAAATTAAAAAAAAAAGATTTAATTTTGTCAATTCATAATTTATATAGAAAACAAAGTCAGGATATCTGAAAAATGGATTTTCTTTTGGAGGGTGAGGAAGATTGATCCTGAGCTAACATTTGTGCCAATATTCCTCTATTGTTTTTATGTGGGACATCGCCACAGCATGGCTTCATGAGCAGTGTGTAGGTCTGCACCTGGGATCCTAACCTGCAAACCCCAGGCTGCTGAAGTGGAGCTCGCAAACTTAACCACTAAACCACAAGGCTAGCATCTGAAAGATGGATTTTGAGTGGCCTATATATGGCATCTGTATATGGACCATCCTATATAGAGAAGTGATAGGATTTTTTTGAACAAAGGAGAATTTATATTTATATGTACCAAGGTCCTGGTTTGGCACTTTAGTGTGTGGCATGTGAAGGATATATGTGAGGAGGAAGAGAATTAGAATTCATTAGGTATATACCAGATTCTATGCACTGTGCTATTCATTTTGTTTCCCTTATGTTGTGATAACCTCACAATAATAACTATGAAGCAGAAGCCCCATCATGAAGCCCACAGAGGTTTGGTCTCTATAAGTAGCACTGCAACTTTAGCCTATTGATTTTCCTCTCTCCTTCCCATACTCAACTGCTATTTTAAAAGCATTCATTGAGAGCCTACTCTATGGTCATTAATATTGATGGTATAAAAACCATAATCTCTTTCAAGTTTGTTGGTCTATACACAAAAGAATATGTCTCCATTGGCAGAATTTCTAATCAGTGGCTGATAGGGAAATGGTTTTGGGTGAAGAGAGATGGCATGGGCCAGGATAACACTAACAATACCCATAACTCTCCAAGCAAAAGTTGGTGTGTTGCAAAGGAAACCATCAACTGAAAAAT
The DNA here is from genome assembly GCF_037783145.1 of Equus przewalskii. Classification (NCBI taxonomy): domain Eukaryota; kingdom Metazoa; phylum Chordata; class Mammalia; order Perissodactyla; family Equidae; genus Equus; species Equus przewalskii. The sequence continues at coordinate 25,532,022 of NC_091857.1, read as the reverse complement.
TCTCAAAGGAAACCTACAGAATGGGACAAAATATTTGCAAATCATGTATCTGACAAGGGGTTAATACCCAAAATATACAAAGAACTCAATAGCAAAACAAAAAACCAAACAATCCAATTAAAAAATGGGCAGACGAACTGAATAGACATTTTTTCAAAGAAAACATACAGATGACCAACAGGTACTTGAAAAGATGCTCAACGCTATTAATCATCAGGGAAATGCAAGTCAAAACCACAATGAGATACCACCTTATATCTGTTAGAATGACTGTCATCAAAAAGACAAGAGATAAGCTTTGGTGAGGATATGAAGAAAAAGGAATCTTTGCGTACTATTGGTGGGAATGTAAATTGGTGTAGCTGCTATGGAAAACAGTATGGAGGTTCCTCAAAAAATTAAAAATGGAACTACCATATGATGCAGCAATCCCCCTTCTGGGTATATATCCAAAGGAAATGAAAACAGGATCTCAAAGAGATACCTGAGCTCTCAGGTTCATTGCAGCATTGTTCACAATAGCCAAGATGTGGAAACAACCAAAGTGTCTGTCAACAGACGAATGGATAAAGAAGATGTGGTATAAGTGTGTGTATAAATACACACACACACACACACACAATGGAATGTTGTTCAGCTGTGAGAAAGAAGGACATCCTACCGTTTGCATCCTACAATTTGCAAGTAAGGTAAGTCAGACAGACAAAGACAAATATGGGATGATCTCACATATATGTGGAATCTAAAAATTCCAAAATCATAGAAATGGAGAGTAGAATGGTGGTTATCGGGGTGTGGGGATAGAGGAAAAGGAGAGATGTTGGTCAAAGAGTACAAACTTACAGTTATAAGATGAATAAGTTCTTGGGATCTAACGTACAGCATGGTGATTATAAATAATAATATTGCACCATATGTAAGTTGCTGGGAGAGTAGATATTAAATGTTCTCACCACAAATAAGAAATAATAATTAGGTGATGTGAAGGAGGTGTTGGCTAATGTTATGGTGGTAATCATTTTGCAATTTATAAGTGCATTAAATTAACACACCTTAAACTTGGACAAGTTATAGGTCAATTATAACTCAATGTAACTGAAAAAAATTTTAAAAAATAAAGTGTGTCATGTTTTCACATTAATTTTTAACTCATTTTTTAATGTCTTGCAGATCAATAATGAATAGATACAATTTTACCTATTCTAATAGTAAGGTCCATTTAATTTAAAAGAAAAATAAGCCTTATCGCTTGTCCTAGGCGGTGTTCACTCTTCAGTCTCTGAACTCTGACTAAGTATTTGGAGAATTCCTTACAAACTAATTGTGCAACTCAAAAATTCTCCATCTCACACTGTATCTGTGAGTTAACGTGAATACAGCTGATGTACAGAGCATCCATAATGGTTTTACAGAGCACAGAACCTTGAGAGATGAAAGAAGCAGACTAGTGTTTTATGAGTGTTTTGTTTTGATGTATATTACTAAAAAGTCGAAGAAAGAGATAGAAATGTACTTTTCAAATTTAATCCAGTTCAAAACTGTAACGTCTCTGTTTAAGACGGAACATCGCCTTGAATTATGTTTGCCAGATTTTATAGGTTTAAGAGAGACAGTTGCTGAAGATTCTTCATAAACACTATTTAAATCATTTAGCTATAATTTATTCCTTAACATATTGCCAGAGTTTTCCTCCAAAACAAGCATGCATTTCAAAATAAAAGAGAAGTACATTTTAAATGATGAATAAAAATGAAAACATTTGAAGCAAATGTCCTGAGGCCTGAACTCGAATATACTAATTAGTCTTATATCAGTCCAACATGTTTTGCCAAAACAATCTTCTGCTTGATTTTAGTGTTGTTTTCCAGTGAAGAACAGTTTTTGGATCTCTTTCATGAAGAACTAGAAGGAAGAACCAGGAAAACAAAACAGAATGCAGAGTTATTTGTCTATGATATGACAATGCACAGGATTATTATTTCATCTCAAAACACTATATACAGCTTTTTGTACCACTCTAAGCGGATAAAACCACACATGGTTATTATGCTTGAATATTTATGAGGGCAATTATATGAGAGAATGTCCTTGTTTTGGGAAAATACGTGCTAAAGTATTCAGGGAATAGGAAAGTGTGATATCTACAACTTAATATCAAAGGTTTACATTTACATGTGTATATTATTATATTACTTAACACATGTATGTAAAGAGAGAAGAAGGGAAGAATAAAGAGAAAAACAGTGAGCAATTTTGGCAAAATGTTAATTGTTGAATATAGTTAAAGATGTAATAGAATTTTTGGTAAATTTTTAATGACTTTTCTGTAACTTAGAAGTTATTTAAAATAAAAAGTTAGTGTATAAAAATGATGGCATGAAGAAAAATCATTAGGAGATAAGAATAGGAAACAAGTTATTTAGTTCTTAAATGTTTTTAGCATTCAGTTTCTTCAGGGCTTTCTTAGAACTCTTTTTCCTTCTATCAGAAAAACTCTGAAATCAAACATAATAAGCAACAAATACTAAACAAACAAACAGTATCTGAGTGACCAGGTTTCAGGCAAAATCCAGGTTTTCAAGGAACTTAGGGAACCAATGCTTTATACTACATGTTAAATTCTTTTTATGGTTTAGAGTGCGAATATATGGGATAATTTTCCTGACTCCAGCTCATACTTATCTCAGCAAAGCATCAACCCTATATTTTATTTTGATGCTTTTTCCTCAAAAGCTGTAGCAAGTGAAGTATATCAAATGGTGTCCTTGTTTTTTTCTCTCTACAACTTGGTCAGTGTGCTCTTACTTTTATTTCCCCAGTGTTGATTCCACGGATAGCCTATTTTGCATTGAGAATTTAGTTGTCTGGGCATTATATAGATGACTCTAAAAGTTGAAAAGCAATAAGTTACAATTTAATTGGCGTGTCTATGTAAACAGCCTTTACAACAGTGTTCAGTGGGACAAGGTAGTTACATCTCCTTTTCTAAAGTGCCATTGAGACAAGCCCAATGACACTCATAGGAGACTGTTCAAATCCATTCTCATTTCTTATTGTGCTCCAAATGCTCAAAATCATGACCCATTTTAGTTTCCCTCATCTATTTACCATGCTTTTTGGTACTATCCTGAGTTTCTAAATGCTTTTATTTTGTTTTGTTTTTCTTGTTAGAAAAAGAAACACATTTTCTTTGTTGTGTCCTTAAGACCACCTAGCTTTTTACTCATTCCATCTATTGCTTAAACTCCATTCCATTTTTCCTCTACAGGGTCACTGGCTTCCTGTTTTAATTTGCACCGGTAACTTGATATGTGGACCATGATTGTTTATGCAGATATTTGTTTTGCTTGGAGCTTCTAATTGATGTTTTTCCTTTTATTTCAGGTTTTGATCACATCCTTGATTTTATCTTTTTTCTCGGTCATGCTATCTATTCAACAGAGTCCTTTTGCCTGGAGAATTTTCTATTGAAGTCCATGTCCTTATCATCTGTTTAAACTAGTTGCTTTCTGATTTCCACAACTATCATCCTGGGTCAACAATTTATAGCTTTTCTGAGTTGTTGAATTCATTGTTTCATTGATCTTATCTTTCTTTTCGACATTTCCTTCTTATTTTGTTGCAGTATTTTGTATCAGTTAAGGTTCAATCAGAGAAGTGGAGCTGCCATGGAATAAAGAACATATTATTGGGACCAGACCATACATACTGTGGGAGCTGGCAAAGAAATCTAGGGAAAACTGTTGCCATTGTGTTGGTAGTGGGCCTGAAGACGTCATGGAGCTGCAAGGCTTGTAGTTAGGAAAAAAAGTTGGACATGAAGTAGGAGAGAGAACCAGAACAAACTGGAACCCATGAGAACAAATTAGAATCTACAAGAAAAAACTGGAAACAGTGTCTGAGTTTCACCTCCTCCAATCTTGACGATATGAGCGTCCTGCATTAGGAACAGGTATCCTTCACCTGGGAGCAACACGTATACCTGAAGCTAAAGGAAGATATCTGACAGGATCTGAAAGAACTATGGGTCTGGCTGCTTCCGCATTCCCACAGGTGATCCAGCAGGTCAGTGAAAATATGTGAAACGGGTGCCTGGCACCCTATAGTGACCTTCAGAGATTAATGGCCACCACTTGCCTTCCACTGTCCAAATCTGGTGCAATTTCTCTTTTGGCCTCCACTAATCCAGAAATATTACACATATGAACCAGAGTTCTGGAAGACTTAGTTCCGACTTAACTAAATTGACACCATATGAAGCTACCACAGTCCTCCCCTTGTTATACTTGACATTCATAGTCTTCCTCTTGTCAACTTGACATTCAACTTGAAGTCTTTTAACTTCTAAATAAAGACATAGAAAAACCATGGTTCTGTCTAACAACTGAAAACATGATACCAATCTCATGAGAAGAGGACACAAAGTCCCTTTGGTCATTTTTGGACAATGCTCTTTCCTTTTCTAGATGTCCCATTCCCTCTAGGATACCCTGGAGCTTAAATACTGAGATATAGTTAATTATTAATACTTTTTATATTAGTAAAGAAATGAGAGAGGAAAATAAAAAGTATCAGTTAGTATATATACTAATATATTCATGTTAAAATAAGGAAGAATATTTATTTGTAACAGTGTAATTCTAATTTACGCAACTTGTCATGTCGTCATTGTACAATTTTGGAAATTATACTGTAATTTCTCGTCTTCCTCAGCAGAATATACGCTTTATGAATGGAGTGACTGTATCAGAACTATTTATTCCTCTATCCCTGAGCACAACAGCAGACACAGAGCAGACATTTAGATAGTATTTAATTAGCATTAGACCAGTTTGTGTGTGCACACCCACGTATGTATGTGTGCCTGTGTATGTGTGTGTGTGGCCATGAGCATGCATGTTCACATGCCTTAATGTCCCTTGGTGTTTTAATAAGAACATCTTTCAAGTTAAATGCTGCCTGAAGACATTTACATACCATAAGATAAAATTACACGTGCTGCTTCCCGCCATTCACACTAACAAATGTCCCCTCTTGCTCGTTTTACCAGTTTGGTCTCCTGCTACAGACACTTGGAGTTCTGCTCTTTAAGGGTTTCATGACTGCTGTGGATGTGAATTCCCCTTTGTAAAGATTTTATTTCTTTTCATTCTTTGGAGCTACCCTGCAGGGCACTCAGAGCAGCTATTGTTATTATTCTAATTTACTAGGAGAGAAAGACTCAGAAAAGATACAAGTTGTGTCATCAGTGGCAGTAACAACTCAAATTGAGGTGTTTTGACTCTTGGTCCGATGCTCCTACCGCTACAGAATGCTGGTATTTCACAATTTAAACTGTTCACTAATGGGCCGAACATGAACAATATGCTAATGAAATATCAAATGATTTCCTCTTCCTATCACTGTGGTTTTCAAACCACATGACATTGCCCAAGGGATGAACTGAAGTAGATTCTTCTGCTCTAGTTCAGTCATGTGACATGATTAAAGGCATATAAAAATTACCAATAAAAATAGTTACTGAAATTGTATTCCTAAACATTTGACATGACCTATTTTAGGATTGTAAACTATTTTTGATTTTTGGCCTTCATTGGATGGGATCTGGCTCTGTTTTGCGGGCCCTTACGTCACTAATACTGACTCTCTGTTAGGGTATGTGCTTTAGAGTCCCTCCGCCTCACTGTGGTTTGGAAAACTGAAAGTGGCATCTCACTGTCTCTACTAAAGGAACTTCTTTATAATTTTGAAATGCTGATGACATTTATTGAACACAACCCTGAAAGAAATAGCCATAAGATTTTGGTTTGCCAAATTCTTACCCAATGCAAGTGTTCAATGTGCAAAGAGATGCTTTTAAAATGACAACACAGTCATTTTTAATTAGTGGACATTTTTTGTCAGGAAGGTAAGTTTTCATATTTCTTCAGATGTGAAGTTATATATTAATGAGTTCTATGGCTTTCTACTTAAAAAAGAAACAAAATTTCTCCACTTTATGATTAGAATAGGGAGAAATTAAACTCCAAATTCTAATATTCAGATTATTGTGCGGGAACAAGTCATCATTCTATTAAATCTGTTCCTCATTACAAAGGGGTATCTATTATCTGAATAAATTCTTCCAAGGTCTTTTTCCATGTCACTTAAGTCATGCTTTTGCCATGAGCCAGGGCACCATAGCATTGCACATCATTACCAGCTTAACCAAAGGAGCTCAGAAACAGAAATCATTAAGAAATTTTAAGAGGATTCATAACACATTGATAATTTTGCTTATTCTCAAGTTTCATTTACCTAGATTGACTTTGGCTTTATGTGTTTCTATATTTTCAAAACTACCGTATTAACTGGCTAAAGGAGGAAAATCACATTCACTAATTTAATAAAAGCATTTGGCAAAGTTCGGTACCCACTCTTGATAATAACTTGCAGAACAATAGGAATGAAGAAAACTCTCAACATGCTAAAGAACATCTACAAATCATTTATGTCTAACATGATATTTATTTGTAAAGGCTGAATGCTTTGTTCCTAAGATCAGAAACTAGGCAAGGATATTTACTTCTACCACCACTATTCGATATAGTGCTAAAATGTCTAGCCAGAACAGTAGAAGGCAAAGGAAATAAAAGCCATGCAGACAGAAAAGGGAGAAATGAAACTGTCCCTGTTTGCAAACTGTATGATGCTCTACACAGAAAATCCCAACGGTTATACAAAAGACTGAACAATTGTGTCATCAAGAGTCCCAGAAGGAGAAAGGAAAGAAGGTGGAGCTAAAAATCCAGAAAAATAATAACTGAAAACTTCCTAAATTTGGCAAAAGATTGTACAGATTCAAGAAGCTTAGAAAATCCTAAATAAATAAGCCCAGAAAAATTCACACTAAGACATATCATAGTGAAATTTATGAAAACTAAAGGCAAATAAAAATCTTAAAAGCAGCTAAGGAGGATTGACATCTTCCATATAGGAGAAAAACAATTTGAACAATATTAGACTTATTATCAGAAAATCAGTGGCACAGCATTTTTTAAGTGCTGAAACAAAAGAATTGTCAACCCAGAATTCTCTGTACAGTGGACATTCCCATCAAGAATGAAGGAAAATTGAGATGACTTATCACCAGCAGATCTACCCTAAAAGAATGGCAATAATATGGGTGAATAAAATATACTTAACTTCTCCTCTTGAGTTTTCTAAGTCACGATTGATGGTTGAGGCAAAAATTATAACACTGACTGATGCTGTTCTAAATGTATAGGAAATATTTGACAATTATACAATTATATTATAAACGGGTTTATTCTGTTGTTGGGAGGCTCATTCAATATATGAAAATCAATTAATCTAATCCATCATCCCCCAAATAAAACTCCTAGAACTAATAAATCCAGTTCAGCAAAGTCATAGAATATAAAATAAACATATGAAAATCAATTATATTTCTGTATACTATCAATGAACTAAAAATGCAATGCTATTTACAATTCCTCAAAAAATGAAATACTAAGTTGTAATTTGAACAAAACATTCACAGGACTTGTATGCTGAGAACTACAAAACACTGATGAAAGAAAGCAATGAAGATCTAAAATGGAGAGACACATTCTACTTAATGGATTCATAGATTCACGTGTTCAGGAATTGGAAGATTTAACATAGTGAAGATGTCAATTCTCCCCAAATTGATATAAGATTTAACATAATTCTCATCAAAATCTCAGCAAGACTTCTTGTAGATATAGACATGATTCTAAAATTTATATGGAAAAGGTAAAAGAACTGAAATAATTTTTAAAAAGAATAAAGTGAGGAAGTAGTCTGCTCGGTTTCAAAACTTATCGTATACCTATAGTAATCAAGATCACGTGGTATCGGTTAGACACACAAACAAATCAACAGTGGCTGTCAGGGTGCTGATTTTCACAGCTACCGTGGTCATGAGGCTTTCAAGATTGCTGAAGAGCTTCGGGAGTCTGGGAGAATGGGAATAGGACAAGTCATAAACACCACAAACTTCTGCAGTTTTTGTCAAGATCCACCTTTTTTTCATGAACATGCTATAGATTATTGAACACCTTTGGTTAATTTCTGGAGTTGTGAGAATGTCGATTTTGAAAAATTCTGCCAGTGTTCTTATAATTTTTACAGAAAAATGGATTTCCAGAGGTCTTTATGCTGCTGAAAGTGTTTCTGCCTTTCACTTATTTATTTTCTTTTAAAGATTGACACGTGAGCTAACATCTGTTGCCAATCATATTTTTTCTTCTTCTTCTCCCCAAAGCCCTCCAGTACATAGTTTTATATTCTAGTTGTAGGTCCTTCTGGTTGTGCAGTTTCTGCCTTTTAAATCTTAATTACCAATAAAAATCAATTCCTAGTTTTCCTAACATTTATATAAAAATGCATATCAATTTTACATTATATGAATTAATTCACCATGTAAAAGAGTTTTGTTTGCAAATGTTAGAATAATAATGGAATATGTGGTAAGGTCTTAGGCCATAATTGCAAGTTGGTGTCAGTAATAATTCATTAGCAATTGGTCTTATGCTTATTTCTTCTACGTGCATTGGGAGCCATCAATGTCTGTACTGCAACATGCTTATAGATCCAAGATGTCTAGAGACCTAGGATGGGAAGGTGCAGGGATAACAGATAGACCCATCAGAACTAGACAGTTTAAAAAGGAAGATTAGGTCACACACAAAATCGTAGAGGATAGGAACTGCTCCTTTAAAAAACTTATCTTTCACCTTTCGTTCTATTCTTTCCTTTGAGGGCATTCACCAACCCCATCCCGAAGGACATAGAAGTTACACATAGTAAACCATGCAGAGTATGGGAGAAAAGTCAACCTCCCTCTAAACCCAGATCATATCTCCTTTCATATGCAAACACCTACAATACTTGATTGTTCCCTTTAGAAAAGTGAAAAGTAGTTATGGATTCCTGATATGAACTTCTGGTTCACTTCTCCCAACTTCTCATTTTCTCTCCCCTTTCCAATGTTTGGTATCAAATTAAAAAATACTTTTGGACTGTTTTAAACATTCTGGAAGATATACAGAATGTTCTAACAAGCAAAATGTACTCAGACATATATTTGCAGAACTCAGGTTAAATATTTGTTTTAGCCTCACTACTCAGTCTTTTCCTCCATCCCTTGCTTGCCAACTGTGAGCCTAGTGTCTGAGAAATTCCACAAGGAAGAGAGACTCCCACAGCCTCCTCAGCTCTCATGTTCTAGGCTGTGGTTATCTCTGCCTGTTGCATTTGTCTACTCATTTCTTTCTGACTTCCAGATAGTTGTTGCTATCTCTTATTTATTTGGGAACTCTTCTCATTGTCTTCAGTTTTCTAGGTTTGTACTCTCAATTCTACTTTAAACTTCATTCTTCTTAGTGAAATTTCAAGAGAAGAAGAAAGAGACGTGCTATCTTACTGTTTTCTTTTAACGAATGAAATGAGGCTACTCTGTTTAACTTTATTTTACCAGCATATATGTTTGTTACTCTATCCTTGTACTTTATGAGGTTTTTAAAAATTTTTTGCTGTTTTCTTATATTCTATCTTTTGATATGTTTATATAATTTTTATTTTTTTTCTCTTTAGTGTTTTGGAAGGTATAAACCTAGTCCTTCTCAAGTTGAAAAAATATTTATTAATATTCATCTATGGTCAGTGAGGTTCAAAGAGTTCATCAGTCACTCATGATTAGTGAATGGGTCAAAGTTCAGTACAGGAAAGAGGAACCACTCTAGGTGTTTCAAACTGAATGGAATTTAATTCAGGGATTTAGGTTCTTTAAAAATGGTACAATTGTCTGCAAGAGCAGAGCTCATAGTACTTTTCAGGAACCTGTTTTTGCTACTTACAAAACTGGTGACCAGAGACTAGAACTTGAAGTTAGAACACTCAAGAGATTTATTGTGCAATAACAGGAAGGTAGCTTCTTTTTCTTTCCGACTTCTAAACTGTGCTTGTCAGAATCTTATATCCAAAACCGTATCTAAAAAGGAGTCTCAAAAATGTAGTTTTTACCTTTCAATCTCTAAATAGAGGTAGGGAGGAATGGGAGAGCTGAGAGCTAATTCACAGTCAGCAAGTGGATGCTGGGTCAGAGTCTAGGTCTCCTGATTCCTAACCTATTTCCTCTCCTACAGCTGTACTGTGGCTTCTCTTACTTGATTTTCAAGGCACAAGTTATATCAGTCATAGCCTTGTTTATATCTTTCCCCCATCACTCACGTGGTGTCTGTTCAGGTTTTTCAAAGCCCAAATAAAACAATAAAAAGAGCAAAGCTTAGGTGATCCTATGATCATTTATAAAATAACGTATAGCTGAAATTCACATATTTCACCCTAAGTACGATTGTCTGCCTTTCGGTTTTCCATCATTCATACTCAATAGCAGAAGACTGATTTCTTAACTTTTATCTGCATATGTATGTATTCACATACATGTATACATATACATATACGTATGTGCATGCGCGCGCACACACACACACACATGTACACACAGGTTTCCCATGGGAGAGCTTTTATTTGTCAAAGGAGACAGCAGTTTGCTTTTTCTTTTTGCATAACCATATCCTATATTGTCTAATAATGAAGTAAGATTTCCAAGTGTTTCCTTTAGACAAAAGTGATGTAATGATGCAATTTGTCATTGTCTAAAGTTTAGCTCAATGCCTAGAATACAAAGCATCCTGAAACGTGAATTATGTTATTATTAAATTACAGTATAATCTTCTGAAGCTTTATTTCTGCTTCAAGAGAAAGAAAGGTAGTTCTTTTATTGCAAGAAAAATTATTATTTTCCCATTTTTAAAAAGTGCAATCAACTCTCTTAAGGACATTTATTACCGCTTAGCTTTAATTTAAAGCCGTTTTTGGTGTCATAATGAGTGTATGCCACTTCTAAAGTAAAAAATAATTTACCTATTACATAATGTTTTCCAGTTTTAATTTCTTTTCTTTTTTTATATCTCTTCATTGCAGACTGATGAAAGACAGTAACTACATCCTCCTAAAAAAAACATTTTACATATTTAAAAATCTTTAGACAAAAATATTTCCTTAAATTTGGAGGAATTGTTACCTTGGAGTGTAATTTTTAGAGATTATTTTGGGGGGAGGGTAAACAAATAGTTCTTAAATATTGTCATTGAATATGACTCAGTCATATTCTTGAGTCATAAAATCTATAAAAACTGTATATTTTGCCGGTTTATATAAGAAAAAAATCAGTGCAATTTGGTGTTACTATAAAAAGTGACTCCTTACATATCATCACATTTTAAACTCTAGCTTATTTAATAAATCATCTGTTTTCATGTTAACCTACTTTGATGAGCCATGAGTTTGTAAATAACCTCTGTGAGTATACTTAAGGACATGCAGATTTTGCATCAAATTAGAATTTTAAAAAATGAGTTACAAAATGGAAATGAAATTTGAATTTAGACTCTGAAAGGTGTAATTACCAGGTACTACAATTTTACTTATGTGTGGAAATTGATCAGGAAACCAGAATGCCTAAAATAACATTTAAACCAATAGAAAGGGAGAAGTTATATGTAACCATGACAATACATCTTAGTCATTCAGCCTGTATAACAACAATTCCATAGACTGGGGGGCTTAAATAACAAACATTTGTTTCTCACAGTTCTACATGCTGGGAAGCCCAAGATCAAGGCACTGGCAGATTCTGTATCTGGTAAGGACCTGCTTCCTGGTTCATACACAGTCATGTTCTTGCTGGATCCTCACATGGCTGAAGGGGATAAAAGAGCTCTCCGGGGTCTCTTTCACAAAGGCACTAATCCCATTCACGAGAGCTTCACCCTCATGACCTAATCACCTCCCAGAGGGCCCACCTCCCAATATCATCACATTGGGCATTAGTATATAACATATTAACTTTGGGGAGATGCAAACATTTAGTCTATGGCACTGTAGATGAGGTTTTACTTCATATAGAATACGGACTTTTGATATCTGCAATCATTCTCACCAGTATTTTAATATTCAGAGAAAATAACTGTATAAAAATCAAAGATATCACAGTATCTAAAATGTCACAGAATCTAAGCCTCTTAATATTATACAATGGAAACTATCCCAGTTATAAATAAGTTTTACCTCCTCTTTCAAAAGCAAAAATTCCCTGAATATGCATTGTAAACCATAGTTCATTACATATTTTTTTCTTAAGAGAACATTGACAAAGAATTTATTAATGTTGTGCTCTACCCTGAATAAATAACATCCCTAAATAATGTAACTATAATTTGGAAGATAGCACTAAACTGTGGTTTAGACACTTAATATACTAATAGACACTAAAATGATGTAAATGGCTCAAATGAAATACAGTTTTGTTTCTAGCTTATACAATAATTCAAAGTGGCTCTTTTCCACAGAGTGACTCAGGGTCCCAGTTTCCTCTCCTGGATTGTGGCTCTACCTTACATCATATTGGCATATACCAGTAAAAGGGGAAGTGGAATATTCAAAAGGGAAAACAATGTATTAAATTCTTTGCCTGGAAATGATTCTCATCATTTTTGTTCACATTACTTTGGTGAGAACAAATCACATAATCCCACATGGATGTAAGCAGGACAAGTGAACGTACTTCTTGACTGGGTGGGTGCTTCCCAGCTACAAGTACGTAGTGAGAATAGAGGAGAAACACCTACTCCTACAGTCCATTTTTCCAACCACCAAATTTACCTTTAGTTCTTTGGGTGGGAAATGCGCAACTTTCTTCCTGCCTGAAGAACAAATATGTCATGTTCCTAAGGGAAACACCCCAAATTCTGATTAAGTTACTGCATCCAGTTCAAAAGTCAAGATTTCTGGGTGAGGTACAGTCCTTTCCATGGTCCAAATTTGGCTTCTTTACTGTTCATTGGCCTGTTAACTAAAAAAATAAGCTAATTGCCCCTTCCCTTCCTCCATACAAAATATACACTGGTGGAAAAAGGGTAGACTATTATATTTAAAAAAATCCCATGGCAGTTACTACTCCTTTATCATATTATCACATATAATAGATTATGGATTAGACCTCTATTTCTCCTTGTGAGGGACTCTCTTGTCCATTTTTCTCCATGGCCTCTTGTTTCACTTCTAGAGTTTCTCTTTTCATCCATTTCCTCCACGACACCATTTGAAGTAGATATTGGGGATTCTGCCCCCTGGAGGGCTGACCAGCTCTTATTGCTGGTTTCTTGTTCATTCAAGCCGGAGGTGTCCAAGTGTTAAGTCTTGCCCCTTAGTCACTGGCTTTTAGAGTCCAGGCGCATGCTTCCTTTGTCAATATAGTTCTTTGAAAATCTTGATAGGCTTCAAAAATATATACTTCCAGTTAGTTCATTGTGCCTGTAATCATACTCCAAATTCATTCCTAGACAGTTCTTAGGTCTGCCTTATAATTTTGCTTTCCTTTTCTCATGTCTATTTCTTCAAACTTAGTGCTATCTTAAAACCATCTACAACAATAAGCTTGGGTGGGAAAGCAATGCCTTTAATCTGACCTTTGCCACACGGCTGAGTCCTTTTTTCTGAAAAGTCTTAACAGTATCCGGAGAGCGAATGCTCTTTGGACTCCAGGAGCTGCTAACTTTCCCAGTTCTGCTCTTGTGGGTCAGTTGTATATGAGCTAATCTTGTTCCTGAAATACTTTGTTAGAAACAGGATGTAAAGTGAACACACACTAACATGGGGGATCCTTCCAACAATTTCCTTAGAACTACAGTTTTACGTATTCTGCTTTCCAACTTAGCTCAGGCAACACCTTAACTAAATATTTTGACACTGCACAACATAGGTCCCCAACTTCCCAACCAACATCATCTTTTTTCGCACTGTCCAACTGCTAAGCCCGTGTCATATGTTTTAGTTATTTGTTTTTTCTAAATAGAAGCACATCATTTCAAGGTGTCAATTTCTCTATTAGTAAGGGTATGCTAAGCTGTGATAAAATATATATGCAAAATGTATGACGGCTCAACACAAGAGATTATTTTCACTCCCATACTAACAGTCCCAGATATGTATTCCTGATTAGTAGACGGTTCTTTTCTGTATTGCGATTCAGGGACCCAGCTTCTCTCATCTTCTGTCAGTTCCTGGGATGATAATCATTTTTACCTAGTTTGTGGAAGAAGAAAGAGAGCATGGAGGATGCACATGGTTATTACCTTGGTCAAAAAGTGGCACATATAATTTTCATTCTGCTGATGTAAGCTAGTCCCAAAGCCACAGCTAGCTGCAAGGTGGCCTTGGTAATGGAGCTGCTGGTTTCATTAGGCAGCTACAGCAGTATAATGACACAAGTGGAAAGGCAGTTTTGAGGGACAGCCAGCTGTCTCTGCCTCATTATCTAATTAACATGTTTAAGTGTCTGTATAGATTACAAAGCACTTATAAATACATCATTGTGTAATGTGAATATCTTAGCAATTCTGTAATGCAAGAAAAATTATCTGCAGAGAAATTGGTGATTTGCCCAAAATCATATAGTTTGTAAAAGTCAAAGCCTGGATATGAACCCAGAACTTTGCTTTCCAAATCTCATGCTCTTTCTGAGAAAATGGTTAGAAAAAGAAATGAATGTTAAGCATGATACAAATTTTGAAATTAATACCTTCAAATGATCTAATAAATATCTAATGAATTTTTGATCAGTAACACATGGCCACTAATCTCAAACAGTTTAATGTTATATTTTCCTTACAATAACGAAGCTATAGAATCTAATCCCATTAGTGACTTTAACATGGATATATTTTTTCTTTAATAACTTTCAAATTGACCAGAGTCTTCAACTAGAACCATTTTTCTCTTAAGCGAAAAGAATAAAATGATTTTTTGTGAATGGGAACACACAGTTCACATTTGCCAGTCTCTGAATAAGAGATATATTTAGAGGTTTTGTTTAAGACTTCAAAATCAATATTCTTAACGTGCCACGTATATTAGAAAATTGTTTCTTATTAGATAGTCATCTGTTCTCTTATTTTTAAAAAGCCATTGAGAAATAAATGGTTGGAAGGAGGCTCTGTACTAACTGTTCCCGTGCCGAAAGGTTATAAAAAGAAAGTTCAATGGAGATAAATTTTCCTCTTTTTTGGTACTTTTCAAAAATCTAATAAATATAGTCAGCATTATGGAGGGAATTTTATTTGTTCTCTTTCTGTCTTATCTATATTCAACTCTAAATCTACTAGATACTCATAGAATCATAAAATATAGAGTTGGAAAAAAACCTTTGAGATAATCTCTTCCAATCTCTGATTCAAATTCAGTAGAACTTCATACAGTTATAATCGCCTTAATATAGTTTAAAGAAATTAACTAATAGCATTTCTTTTCCTTTCATAGATTATGCAATTTGAGTTTATTTCTTAGGCCAAATTATTGCTGGCGATAACTTTCTAACTTTCTCGGTGAGACAAACAAAGTTCTGCCCCTCCCTTAGACAATGTTATTGGCAACTGGCTTTTTATTTTTGTGGGAAAGTTCTCATGAATTCTGCGGCTCTCCTTAGTTTTTATTATGGCAAATGATATGAGTATATTCCTTAACTATGTGGAAGTGATATTTTCTAATTTATTAAGAGCAGTATATTTAATGAGCTGCACAGAGGAATCACTTTTGGTGGCGTTATCATGTCTCAATGATTGACTCCTGACTAAAGAAAGAAAGATGAAAAATTTAGCACTTTCTTTGCACAATCTAACTGACATAATGACATTTGCAACTACTATTATAAATTACCTATTTTTAGACTAAAACTAATTTTTAACAAGAAGCTATTTCTTTTTATACCCAAAACATCTATTTTTAAAAATTAGAATTCTTCAATGAATAACTATGACTTTTTCAGACTAAGATAACTGTGCTTAGATATTGTGAGTTTATCTAATTGAACATACTGGACTTGGCAAATAATTAACAAGTGCTGCATAATGGTATCTTTGTTAGCTTGGAATTTCCTGTACACAGTAACATTGCTCTTAGATTTTTATTATCAAGGATGCTTTGAATTTGGCCATCTGTCACGATATATGATTATAGATAAGTTTTATTTGACATGAGTTCCAACTTTATTACAGATTTATTATTCTTGCATTTTTCTTCAATGACTTTGGAAGAAGAAATTTATTCAAGTTATGCAACAACAGAACAGCCTCTACATTGGGATTTGTGGCTCACTGTCTGAAGCATGGTCTAGACAATAGCGAATTCCTCAATTCTGAACAGGCTGCATATAATAAGTTGCCAACTTGAACAATGATTTAGCTGAAACATTACATTTCATATTTCAATGTTGCATTCCATTTGATTGTACTAAAATATTGGCCATAGAAATAGAATTCTGGTGTTCTGATTCCATGATCTAGCTATGAGTTTGTGCTGCTTGGATACAAAGCAGAAGACCTTGAAGCCTGCCCAGAACACTGAACACCAACTCCTTGACTGCAAACACTAGACTGTGTTTGCTTCTTTCCTGTTTATTCCATGTTAAATGCCCAAGTGAAAAGCCTGGTACACAATGAGTCAGATTCTTCCACTGTGTTGGTCACATCCTAGAAGCTAGCTTGGCCATCTTGGTAATCAAATTAATTCTTATATGTCTCTGAAGATACTAAAGAGGTCATTTATTGAAAAGCATGGCTTCCAAAGTTGCACAATTTTCTCCCAGGAATTTTGGCAAGGTCAAAAAATGTAATTATTTTCCTAGGAGGTTGAATATGAAAGTGTGACTCAGTGCATGATTCATTCATTTTACTTGTTCATTCAACAAAGATGTTTATTACCTACATTGCATTATTTTGTGTGTTGTTAATATAAAGAGGTAGTCATGTGCCTTATCCTTTTCCTTAAGTAACTACAATCTAATTAGGATAATTGAGATATGCACATATTTAAATACTAATGGCAGTGCAAGAGAACAGTTTCCCAAAGTGTCAAATGTCAAAGCTGAGGCAAATCAGAATTAAATAGAGGGGAAAAGTCACTGTAGCTTGGGCTATTGAAGGTGGGTTTTACAGAGCAGACGGGGTGGATTTCAATCCACAAAGAACAAAGACAACTGAATTGAGGAAGAAAAAAAGAGAACAAATGAGCAAGGCAAAAAAGTGAGAAAAATGAATGATTCAAAGGGTAATAAACTACGCTTATGACAATAGCACAGTGTCTGTGGTTATGAATCCTTGTTGAAGATAAAATAGTTACCTAAATATAGTATCTGCCCTTCCAGCTTTCTAGTGTGTGAAATTAACTGATAAACCGTGATTTCAAGGCAATGTGGAAATTGCTACCGTAGTAATTAATGACTTAATTCATCATTCATTCAGTACTATATTTAGTCATTAATTTGGTCAACAAATACTTACAGTGTGCCTTCCTTGTGTCATGAATTGAATTCCACAAAAAGAGTGACTAAGACATCAAGGCCCCTATTCTGTTAAAGTTTACAGCCTAACTTTCCAATATACTGTAAATAAAAAACAAATAAATTGGTAAAGACACTAGGAAATAAGTACATAAGAGGCTATCAAAAAGCAGGGAATCTGCTTAGAGAGGTTATCCAGAGTAGATCAGGAAGTGAAGAGTGAAGAAGCCTCAATCTCGAAAGATCATAGAATCCTTTTGAAAAACATTCTAGTGAAGTGGAGATACCAAGGATAAGTAAGAACTGGGAGAGTGTAGCAGGAGTGTAATCCAGGCAGAGAAAATAGCATAGGGAAAATTTGAAGGGACAGGAAGCATGGTTCTTCGTGGCCAGAGGAGTGGAGTAGTGAGAAATGTCGTTAGAAAGAAGTAAGCCAGGCCAGATGATGAATGTGTTATAACATTGTCTGCTTATTTAGTATTGAAAATAATCTACAATGCTTGATATAAATGGAGCACAACAAATTTTTAGAATTTCTTAATTTTGATGTACTTGGGTTTCAGAAATTTACATGAAGGTACAATTATTGGTACATATTTTCATATGCAATTTATACTACTGTACTTGACACAGTAAACAAAGAGGAAAAGTTGAAAATTAGGATGTTGGGGCTATGGGAGTTGGGATCAATTTTGAGAGGCAATTGGATTGGACCCTCAGATGAATTTGGGGACGCTGAAGTGTAAAGAAGGGGAAGTCACAGGTTACTGGGGCAGCAAAGAGTTAAGGGGGCTTCCCAGAAAGAATCCTATTCTTCTTTTTAGGATTTATTTTGTAATCTGAGGTACTGCATGTAATCTTAATTTATGAAAGATTTGTCTTCTTGCTATGCCAGTAAAATTGACTGGTAAAACTCACACGTGAAACGAGGAATAAAGGAAATCAATCTGAATTTTCTTTTTTTAAGATTGGCACCTGAGCTAACAACTGTTGCCAATCATCTATTTTTCTTTTTTTCTGCTTTTTCTCCCCTAATTCTCCAAGTATGTAGTTGTATATTTTATTTGCGGGTCCTTCTAGTTGTGGCACATGGGACGCTGCCTGAGCGTGTCCTGACGAACCGTGCCATGTCCGTGCCCAAGATCTGAACCAGCGAAACCCTGGGCTGCTGAAGCCAAGAGCGCGAACTTAACCACTCGGCCACAGGGCGGGCCTGAAATCTGAATTTTTTATGGAAAGCTTTTTCTCAAAGGAACTCATACCCAATACTTAATCTAATCAAAGAACCTCAGACTTAGAGAATTTATTTTATTTTACATATTAAATTTAAAGTAAGAAAAAGAAATTTTTATTAAGTACACTTTGTGTTTAGTTAATGAGCATTTTTAAAGGAAAAAATAAAGACCGTCATTCATTACTGAAAATAAGCGAGATAGAACTCAGAGTTGTGAACTACGTGGAGAAAAGAATGCAGTTGAGTCCTGGTTTGAATCATCTTGTCTTAGTTTCCGCCTCTGTAAAATGGGAAACTAGTAAATGCCTCACTTTGCCCACACGCTGTTGTGAAATACTGAAATTTAAGAAAAGAGATAACATTTTAATATTTTTTATATAAATTTAAATAATTCACACTAAAAAAACAAAGTCATGTAATACCTGAAACAGCATATTTTTATAACCAAGATTTTGATAAAATAGGCCAATTCTTGTTCTTCAACCAAAGAATAATTTAAAATGACTTTTGTATACAAATTAGGACTGCTGATTAAGCAAGATATTATCCTATTTACCTCTTTCTTCTGATCTTCACTGAAAGCATTAAAAAAGATAAAACCCATGTGGTCAGAGAGAATAAGAAAGGAGCCATTAATGGAAGTTAGATTTCAATAATCCTAATGTGTCCACACAGGTAAGATCAATAGAAAGTGAGACAGTCCACCCCACAGAGAGCAGGACGTGGAGGCACGATATCCTTAGCAGACCAGGGTCATGTGCAGCACTGTTTATAGGAAAATCGGCTCAAAATCTGTGTGCAAATTGAATTTTTTAGTGACTCCTACAATTTCATATCCCACACAATCCTACCCAAGATGCTACGTAAGGCAGGACACCTGAAGTGAATTCTACAGAAAAACTGAGCCTGAGGTCATACAGAAGTTATCTTAGCCAGCTCAGGCTGCCATAACAAAATCTGTAGACTGAGTGGCTTCAACAGAAGTTATTTTCCTATATTTCTGAAGGCTGCAAGCCCAAGATCAGGGGGCCAGCATGGTTCTGGTGAAAGCTTTCCTCCCGGCTTGCAGATGGCCGCCTTCTTGCTGTATCCTCATGTGGCAGAAAGAGATCTCTCTCTCTCCCTCTTCTTTTAAGGCCACAGTCTTGTCAAATTAGGGCCCTACACTTATGACCTCATTTAACATTAATTACCTCCTAAAAACACTGTCTCCAGATAGAGTCACAGTTGGAGTTCGAGGGTTCAACATATGAATTTTGAGAGGACACAATTCAGACCACAGCAGAAGATTAAGTATGTGACTGATATAGATAAATCTTGGGAGTCCATGTGTGTAACGCTGTCATAGTCTAATGATATAGCTTATTTTTAGAGATTTCAAAGGTGCATAAATATTCTTGAGTAGGTCCCTTGTGTTTCTTTCTGAGGACTATTCAGAGGAACCTAGGGTTTACTCATAAAATGTGAAAATCTGGTTTGTTTTCTAAGAATGATCACTTAACTTTTAATCTAACACATGTATCCTTTAGCATTCTGTCTATAAACAAGAACAATAGAAGTATTAAGAGTAGAAGGGTTTTGTTAGAGAAAGTAAAGCTTGTGAACATTTAGAAGGAGCTGGCCATGTGAAGATGTGGAAGAGGGAAGTGAAATTCAGCAAAAGTCACTAACCAAGAGACCCTGTTTGGGGTGTAAGTCAGAGCTTGAAGAAAAGTTCCAGAAAATGTGTAAGTCTGGCTACCGAATTGGGAATTACATGGGGGGAGGTTTGACGAGAGGTCAGTGGAAGCTACTACCTTGGTACAGCTTGGTGGTTGGTTGGTTTGGAGCTGCTGCTGGTTGGAGGAATCAGTAAAAAGATGAGCTGAAGCTGGAGCCCAGTGAACACCTCTGTGACTTTCTGTCACCCAGTCCTCCCACAACCACAACCTTCCAAGATTACCGTCTTCTTCACTCAAAAAATATCCTCTTTTATCCAACTCAGATTGAGAAGCATATAGCAAAAGGGATGCTGGGATACATAGTTGCCAGTTTCAGATAAATTGATGTAAAATCTAGTATACATGTGTTCTTATCAAGGCCATATGTTATGGATTATTATGCAACTATTGAAACGATGAGAGAACTATACTAATTTCACTGGATCGCATGAGAGTGTTTCCAGGATTAGCTAAGATTTTAACAGAAATGGGAAACATTCCAAAAACTGTGGTGAGATCAAGAAGGATGAGACTCAATGGAGATTGTTAGATTTGGCAATTTGGAAGCCATTGGTGACCTTAAAAGAGTGATTTCATTAGAGCGGTGGTGAGTAGAAATCTGACGCTGAGTAAATTAGAAATTAAGAAACAGAGGCACATAGTCTACATATGCACATAAACAAATGCATGTATAAAATATCTACAGTTATAAGTTCACAAGCTCCGGGCTTATTGTCTGTTTTATTTATAACTGTACTTGCAGTACCTAGTGTCAAGATTTATGAAGAATCTGAGATTTTAACCAGTTACAAATTGGCAAGTTAGCCTGCTGCAGTTGCACAGATGTTGGCAGAAGACATGAGGCTCCTGGGTCAGAGACAAAGGACTTTACTACTCATGAAACAGCAGGCAATGTGAGCGTCACATTTATATTTATTTATCTTGCTCCCTGTCCTTCAAATTCCATGGGGCTGATGCAGAGGTGGGCCCATGTAGATGCTGTACTCATAGTGAGTTTGATCATATCTGAGAACTCTAAACTTAGTAATGCTCTTTCCCATAACGGGACTTCAGGCAATTCCGCCCAATCTCTGCCCCAGAGGAAGCATTATCTTTAAAGTCCTGAACAGAAGATAAGTCTACCTTCTGCCCCGGAAGGAGACACTATCTCTTCCAAGGCTCATTACTACATAAACATCCTTGAAAGGATAATTCAGCACAAAAGTGGTCAATGCTTCTTCTCAGGAGACTTGACAAAGCATGAGAGACCCAACAAGAATTGTCTCTTAAGATCTAGACAGTGCCTGGCACAAAAGAGGTGCTCAACAAATACTTGTCTATTAAATGGAGTGTATACATGTACATATATAATTGAATACAATACTTTCTTATTACAATATATTGATGTCAACAGGGTCACAAATCCTGAGGATGGTGGCAGCTTTACCTTTGGAACTCTTTCGTACTTTGTTGTGTGTCTTTTCCTATGCTGGGTTCTAATTTGCATCCTTGGCCTATAATAAATGTGACTGCGATTCTAATTGTATTCAGTGAGTTCTGGGAGTTGTTCTAGCGAATTATTGAACCCAAGGGTGGTTGTGGTAACCTGCAAATTTGTAGTCAGCTAATCTAAAGTGAAGGTGGCCATGGAGACCCTCAAATTTGTAGCTGGTGCCTGAAGTGAGACATGTCTTGTAAGGATCGTGCCCTCAGATCAAGTTGTTTGCCTAACTCTGGATAACCCAACTCTTTTAAATATGGTTAAAGACATTTGTATTTATTTGATGTGATATGGAAAGTGTAGAACTTCTAAATGGTAGCTCTACTAATGTAGACTTATTTTATTTATTACAGTAGGTCTATTTAATGTGTAGCTCTTTTATCAAAATAGAAGGGTAGACATAGTATACTTCATGCGGCTAGGAATTATTCTTGTACACCTTTTTCCCACACATGGAAGACACACATTCTTTGTCAACTGAGGCAAACCCAAAGTCTTGTTTAATTAACCCTTTCAATGAAAAGTCCACAATCTTGGGATGATGTGTAGTCATCTCCATCAGGTTTAATGTGGATCCCCATGATCCAGTAATGTCTGAACTAAAACTAGAGGTTATGTGCTCCCAACACAGCCAATATCATTGTGGAGGAGGAAAAGGATAACTACAACAAAAATTCCGTTTTAGAAAATAGAATAATTGGACGGACACAGCAGTCACTGGTCCATAGTCATTTTTATGTACAATTGGGCCAAAATAATGAAGATAGTAGCAGATGGAAATCTCATGGGGAAAGGGATGTTAGCCATCTGAAAGCTGAACATCCTGTTCTCTGGGAGAAAGTCTCTTATATATTGTTTTACTGGTCCATTATCATTCATGGCAACTCTTAGGTGAACATTGAAGAATTTGACCTCTTTGGAGTTGCACAGCTCTCAAAGACCACTTTCTGCTTGAGAATTTGGGGCCCAGGGATTGCTTTAGGGGTTAAATTTTTGGTGCTAACTAGATTTAGGAAAATTTTGGTTATAAAATATCCTAAAACCTTACTAGTCATCTTGCCATTTACCTTGAGCCAATTCCATCTTTGGGTATACAGAGCTAAAGATCTCATTCTGGCATAGTCTTTAAGCCCAAAGATTTCAGTATTTTTCTTACTGGCCTCTGTGCTCTGTCTATCCTTCTTTTTCTAAACTTAATGTTGGATTCCTAGAAACTATTTGAAACAGTATGCTTGGGTTGGAAAACGGAACTTAGCCGTGATTTGTCAGTGGAATTACTGCTTGTGTTATTTTTTATTGCTGTGTAACAAATTACTCTAAAATGTAGTGGCTTAAAACAATATGCATTTGTTTTCTCACAGTCAGTGTTCTGGGTATTTCTTAGCTGGGTCCTCCTCTTCACGATCTCTCTCAGACTTCAATCAAGGTGTCAGCTAGGGCTGCGGTCTCATCTCAAGACTCAATTGGGGAAGGAATCACTTCTAAACTCCTTCACATGGTTATCGGCAGGATTCAGTTCCTCATAGACTGTTGAACTGAGGGCTTCTTTTCATCAAAGGCAGAAAGGGAAAGAAAGAGTTTGTTAGCACCTCATCTTTTGTAACTTACTCATAGACGTGACACCACATCACACATGCTGTATTCTATTTATCAGAAACGAGTAACCAGGATCAGTCCACAGTCAAGGGGAGGGGACTATACAAGGGTGTGACTATCAGGAGGCAGAGATCATTGAGGATCGTTCTTAGACATGTACCTATCATATTACTTCTGTTTCATTGGCTACAGCCTTAGTGCATGGCTGCACTTAGATGCAAGAGAGACTGGGAAATGTGTTTATTAGAGGCTGCCAGGTACTCAGGTAAAAAATGAGACATGAAAAAGGAAATTGTAGGTAACTGGCTATGTCTGCAACACTGGCCTTGGCAATTTACTTCCATTTTCTGAGGCTTAGTAAATATTGATAAAATTAGGAAAATAACATCTCACAGGAAATGTAAAGCACCTGGTACATTGTAGGCACCACATAACTTGAGTTTCTTTCCCTCTTTCTTTCCTGATTTCTGACCTAATTTAATCTCCTACCAATATGAGAATTTCCTTTCCAACACTCTTGAAAATAAGCAGTCTTTGGTACAATGATTCCAATGATAAAAGAGCATATTTTCTTACAAGTCAACTCACTCCATTGTTTAAAATCTCTTATATTTGGAGGGTGTGTCTACATATTGAGCTTAAATTAGTTTTCTGTAACTTTTACCATGTGATTTCTTCTATATCCACTTAACAATGAATTTTCTTACTTGTGTAAATTAGCTTCTTACAGTAGAAATAGTTACAAATACATGTCTGCTTTACTATATAAATTAGTACATTTTTTAACCTGTTTTGTTACTTTGGATTTCATCTTAATTAATAAATGCAAAGCTACAAAGTTATGAAATTACTCACAATCACATTAGAAAATGAGCTATTTCTGAAGAATCTCAGCTTTTATTTTCTTTATTTATGGGTTCCAGTTGTCATTAAAGCTTCTACCTCTTCTCATCCTTTCTTTTCAAATGGTCCCTCTTCTACAAAATGTGATTGGGCCTCTGGTTCTGGACGAAATGCCTTGTAACATTGCTCTCCTTGGTCCCCTTAAACCTGTCGCAGTGCTGGCCTGTTCAGGAATCAGTCACAGCCCTTTCACTCCCCTGGGCTTTAGACTGCTACTCCAGGACACAGAACTACTCCCTCATGGCCCATTCTTAACTAAGACTTCCTGCTCCAAACACTGCAAGATAGCCTTTCTGGAACAAACCCTGCCCCCTCCTCAGGGTCTTCCCTCTATTCCTGAGCAGCATAAACCAGCCTTGCCTTGTTCTCTTTCTTCAAACCTCACTGTAGCCCTCAATGTTCTGTTTTGAGAACAGACACTGTCTTTTACACCCAGTAAATGACTTGGAACACTGAGAGTCAACCACTAACCTTGTCTAATTAATGTACTCCTTGTTCACCATACAAAAGGGAATGTCTCCCCTCACCTGGACACTCCTGCCCCACCTTTTACTTGCTGTGTGCTTCTTCAACTCTGGCCTCCCTTCCCCATCCTTTATGCTGTTTCCTATGGACCTGTATATTGAGTGTGAATAGTCTCCAACATTCTTGGCTTCTCTGAGAATGTTATTCTCCTTCCTTCTGCTAAATGAAACCTGAGAATTCTCCACGAACACTGGAGAGACCCTGCTTGGGAGGGTGATCATTCCTGTATACCTGACAAACTGAAGAGTACACTGAGATGATAAGCATTCCCTTGGCTCCCTACAGATTTTTCCAGAATATCACTCCTTCACTCTAAGATCTTTGACCAATCTCTGCCCTCCTTTGTTAGTATTATCTACTGAACTTCCAGAGTCATTTCTCCTCACTTTTATGTTTGTTTGGCTACTGGCCTTTTACAAACTTGCTCTTCATCCCAACTTCTGCTAAAATCTTAAGGTATTTCAGCAAGTGAACATCTAACACCAGGCAGCATTGTGACTTCTGGGCTTTCTCTCCATGTCTACAGTACCCTTGCTCCACTTCATTTCAACTGCACCATTTAAAAGAGGAAATAAGGAAATTCTTAATACGATTTGAGTAATACTTTGAATCTCTTTAAAACTTGAAACACAGAATCCTAGAGAAAGATACGGACATCAATTGCTTCCTCTTGCTTCTTTTTAGTTGGACATAAAATCAGAATTCCCACTCTATTCTGTGACCTGATCTACATTTGCAGCTGAAATGCGGGTAGTGTTCATTGCCATTTAAGATGACTCAGTTCCCTAAATCTGGTGATTCCCATTCCCATTTTTTTCTTCATTGACTTTTGCTCCAAATTGCTTCAGTGTTATACAGAAAGTCTTTTATATTCCAAGGATAACAAAAATCAGCAGGAGGAACAAATCAGGATGTCAATTATCATGCCATATTTTAAAATAAATGACAATCTGACTTCCTATTTTTTCCCTAAATATCTGTGGTGTATTTTTAGGATGTCTGTGATTTCAGGAGGCTTCACAAAGCACAGAAGGAACTAAAACAAAGGAAATGCTTTGTAAAAAAGCAATTTTATTTGATTTGGGGGGACTGATCGGTCTCCTTCTCTTAAGCTTTGGTTTATAATCATGTGAACTCATGACGTAAAAATTTCAAAGCCAAGAATTTGTTTCCATAATGTTTTTGTTGTCCTGACAGCAAGAGCTTGACGCTTCAGTTTGGCTCGTCATTTAATGCCTTCCTGTATATTGCCTGCCAGCGAAAAGAACTTGAAGTGCCATGTATAATTTTTACTTTTGAGACAGTCTTCTTTGGGGAAATTTTTAGTTTTTTGAGTGTGAGCAAGCATCTACTCTGTTGCTAATGAGCCTAAAACAGGAAGAGATTCTGACTCAATCAATGAGAGTGCATAGCACAGCCAAAAGAAAGAAAACTTTAATATAGGCCACATTCCATGGCATACTAATTTAAGACAAATCACAATTTCAGTGGGCCTTGTCTTCTCATTTGTAAAATGTGGAAGAACATTTTACCTGCAAGAAGAAAGAGATGATCTTCAGATCGCTTTCATTCCTGAATATTTCTCATAAACTGCATGAAAAGCACTGTGCTAGATTCTGCGGCTAACGTGGGTGTGAGTAACAGAGTGAGGCATAGTTATACCATGGTGCAAAGAGTACATAGCATATAGAATAAAAAACCGGATCCATGTTCCACTTCTATCACTTGTTAGCTATGTGGCTATTACAAATAATTCAACATTTCCCAATTTCTTCATTGATCAAGTAGAGACAGAGTTGTGTGAAAACTAAATATAATTTCATGTTAGGTCTTTATTTGAACTAGTAAATAGTCTGCAAATGTCTGAGTTCCACTAATGCTTAGGATAACTGACCTAACGGAGCCTTTAGAATAGTCGGAAAGATGTTTTTTCTTTTTTAAGCTTTTTTGAAGTGTAATTGACAAATAAAATTGTAATATATTTAAAATGTACAACGTGATGATTTGATAGACATATGCATTGTGAAAGGATTCCCATCACTGAGTTAGTTAATACATATATCACTTCATATATTTACCTTTTCTTTTGTGAAAACATTTAAGTTCTACTCTCTGAGCAAACTTCAAGTATACAGTACAGTGTTATCAGCTATACTCATAATGATATACATCAAAGGGTTTTTGTGTGTGTGCGTGCGTGCGTGAGGAAGATTTGCCCTGAGCTAAATCTGTTGCCAATCCTCCTCTTTTTTTTCACCTGAGGAAGATTAACCTTGAGCTAACATCTGTGCCAATCTTCCTCCACTTTTCATATGTGGAATGCCTCCACAGAGTGGCTGATGAGCAGGGTAGGTCTGCACCTGGGATCCAAACCCATGAACACAGTCCATCACAGTTGAGTGTGCGGAATTTTAACCACTTGGCCACGGAGCTGGCCCCAAAAGTTTATATCACTTTACCAAACTCTCCCCATTTCCCCCAACACCCAGCTTAATTTATTTTTAGATTCCATATATGTGGTACCATATACTATTTGTCTTTTTCTGTCTGGTTTATTTCACTTAGCATAATGCCCTCCAGATTTATCAATGTTGTACAAAAGGTAGGTTTTCCTTATTTTTTTAAGGCTGAATAATATTCCAGTGTGTCTGTGTGTGTGTATGTCAGAGTATGTGTGTGTATACCATATTTTCTTGATTCATTCATCCATTGATGGATACTTAGGTTGTTTCCATACACTAGCTATTGTGGAAAATACTGCAACAAACATGGGAGTGCAGACATCTCTTTGAGATAGTGATTTCATTTCCTTTGGGTATATAATCAGAAGAGGGATTGCTGGATCATACAGTTCTTGTATTTTTAATTTCTTGAGAAACCTCCATGTTGTTTTTCATAGTGGCGGCACCAATTCACATTCTCACCGACAGTGCAAAGGGGTTCCCTTTTCTCAGCTTCCTCACTAGCATTTATCATCTCTCGTCTTTTGTATAATACTCATTCTAACAGATGTGAGGTGATGTCAGATGGTGGTTTTGATTGGCATTTCCCTGATGATTAGTGATACTGAGCACTTTTTCATGTGCCTGTTAGCCTGTCTTCTTTGGAAAAATGTCTGTTCAGGTTATTTGCCCATTTTAAAATTAGGCTATTTTGTTGTTGTTGCTATTGAGTTGTATGAATTCTTTGAATATTTTTCATATAAACTTCTTATCGGATACATGGTTTGCAAATATTTTTTCCCATTTCATTGGTTGCCTTTTCATTTCGTTGATGGTTTCCTTTGCTGTGCAGAAGCTTTATAGTTTGATGTGGTCCCACTTCTTTGTTTTGCCTGTGTTGCTTTTGCTTTTGGTGTGAGATTAAAAAAAAAAAAAGAAAAAAAACATTGATAAGACCAATGTCAAGGAGCTTAGCCCACTGGTTCTTTTGAGATCCAGGGAGGATGGCAGTCAGCACCTAGATGCATGCTAATTAGAAGCCAGAACCTAAGATATCAGTTTATAAAGTATGCAGTCAAACGTCTTCCAGGGAAAGACTGGGAGATGGGTACATTTGCCTTCTCCCTCTGTATTGAGTCTTGGGGGTACAGCCATGGTGAGTGCTTGTGTGCTAATTAACAACTGCTTCTTCATTTTCAGTAGTCCCCTGAGACTCATGAATGCAAGCCCTGTTGGCTTTCTGAGCTCGGTGATTTGGGGGCCTGTCCCTCAGGTGGCATCCTTAAAATTTGGGGCACTAGATGTGTGGTCCAAATCTTCACTCCTCAGAGAGAAGTTGGCAGTTGGAAGATCCCTCCTGATCATATGGCACTGTGCTGAGGATGGGTTTTATGATGAGAGTGTCTCAGTCTTTCCTACTCATCTCAATGTAGATATTTTCAGGCACCCAATATGTAAGAGTCATTCAACTGGTTTCTGGATTTCTCTCAGAGGGAATGCTCCAAGTGTGACTGTATATTCAGTGCATCCATTAGAGAAGGGAAATTTAGGAGTCTCCTACATTGCAATCTTGGTGACCTGGAAAGACAATATTAATGAGAATGAAACAAATAGGCAAGGGGGGGGGGCAATTAAACTCAGAAAATGCTAATCTAGTAAAAAAAAATTACTGAATTATGTTTTATAACTATATGTAATTTAAGCCACCTAGACCCAAATCTGGCCATCAATATCTGTCTAGTTCTGATAGATATAATTTACTTATGGCCAAAGTGGTAAAAGTGAATTTTTTTCTTGCCATATATTGGCATGTACTTGTGAAGTGCACTGTAAGATATTTTTCCCTTAGAATCTGTGTCCATTTCAGAATAAGGAAATGAATCTGAAGAGTAATATAAGTGAGCATTCCCAAATATTTAAAAAAGTAGAAAAGAAAAAATATGATTTGGGCTTTATTTAATTTCCCATTGTCACCATATGAAGGATTCTTCAAGTTCTTCTGGA
This sequence comes from Equus przewalskii, assembly GCF_037783145.1. NCBI lineage: Eukaryota > Metazoa > Chordata > Mammalia > Perissodactyla > Equidae > Equus > Equus przewalskii. Next base: position 25,502,693 of record NC_091857.1, on the reverse strand, counting down.
GAAAGAGAAAATGAGTAAACATGTTTCTTATATTTAATAACTTTTGGCCCAAATTGACAGACGTTTTTGAATATCAGTTCAAAACTATATGACTGCCAGCTATTGGCAATTGCACACTGTAAAATGAGTTTAGCGGTCAGAAGGAGGATTCCAAGTCTCATGTTGGTGTACTAAATTCAGGCTATGTCTGTAAAGCAAGACAAACACTACCTTGGAATAGCAAACTGTCTGGTATTCTTCACCATCTTAAAAACACATTGGAATATTTTAAAAAATTAATCTGGTATCAATCGTGTTGTTTGAAGTGGCCTCCAATTCAATACTGAATGGAAATGGTCATTCGAGAACTATGTGTAAATCCCTGGAATGACTGGTGCCTATGCCAACCAAACCTTTTGAGTTTGCTGTTTCACGAGGCAGTGATTAAAGGCTTAGCACTGGGATTGGCACACAGTAGGTCTTCAAGGAATGTCAGCTATTGCACTACTTTGACTAAGGGCCCAGTCTCAGAACAGGATGCGGGAAAGGAGAAATGAGCAATCGTCACACGATTCTGCACGTTATTGGAGAGGTCATACATTTCTTTTTTAATCCTGCAGTAAGTTCGTAGTAAAAAAGATACATATCCTTCCTCAAGTACATTTAAGAGACTAAAACACCTAAACTACTAATCGATTCAGCATTTTCTTTTTTTGTTTGTTTACAACTGACAAACTGGTTATACTATGAATTCAATTCAAAAAGTTGATCATGTAGCCATGATAAAATGCATTCTTTTCAGCACTGGGTGACTTACTGTTATATGAAAGCAAATAAATGACTGCTTATTCTTTAATGATCTAATGCTTACATTGTATGATGCGGAGAATACAGGTTTGTAGAGAAGAAAAATATTTAATCTTCCTAAATGATGGCATCCCATTGGAACAGGACCGGAAGGAGCAATACATATTTCTATGCAAATTAGAACTTAACCTTCATATTGTTAGCAATCTTATTCTCCATGTAAATAGTTGAATAATTTATTACTTCAAGCAGTATCTCTACCTATTGGTTTCTTGCATGAGTTGGTGTATTAGTTTACTACAGTCAGCAGTAATACTGGATTAGGAACCCATCCTACTCCATAATGACCTCGTCTTAACTTAAATTACATCTGCACAAACCCTGTCTCCAAATAAGGTACATTCTGAGGTCCTGAGGATTAGGACTCCAGCACATCTTTTTTGGGGGGAGTGGACAATGATTCAACCCATAACAGCTGGGAACCTCATTGCAATTTTACTCTACTTTTGTTGCTCCCTCACTTCTGTCTTTGTCCTCTTACATCATGGAGAAAAAAATGGAGAGTATTTTTTTCCTACAGGAGATTTAGTTCTAGAATTTGGCTTCTTGAGGAGAAACAGGAAGCATAACTTATTTGCTGCTCCTTCTAGAATCTGTCTTCCCAGATATGGGTATCAGAGTAAAGAGAGTTGAGACATGGCATGATGTAAGAAAGCCTTAGAATGAAATGAAGTGAGTGCAACAGAAACTTGCTGGGAAATGGCATTGTCAGTGCTAACCCAGGGGCCAGTAAGGAGAGCCAGAGTGGGGATGGGAGGGAGATGAAGGTTTCAGACAAAGGAAGAGGACCTCGTGATAACAAACCAGGCCTGAAAGACTACCCTTCTGAGCATACCAGGCAAGCACATAAGTCCTACAAAAAAGACCCCAAAAGATAAAAAGCCAGGATAAAAGTCAGAAGATTGACAAGAACAGAAGTGAGAGATAACTTAGACAAGCTATCCAGACACTGAGGAAGATGTGGGAAAAAGGAATGCAGGTATCAGTCTAAATAGAGCCAGAAGATGAACAGAAGAACATAGATAATGAAAACTTTTTGCAGTCCCAGACAGGAAGCTACAAAGACAGAGACCAGTTCCATCCTGGAACCTGCAATGAAAGCTAGTCCAGTAGCTTCAACTGCTAGAAAGGGGAGCTCAATCTAAAGGCACTTGAGGGCTTTCTGGGGGTGGGGACAGGAAAGAGGATGAGGACATGAAGTCCAAACTGCTGTTGTAATTTTCATTCTGACAATCAACCTGAACAATCTGGATGACTCGTCACTTGCAGAATGAGGTTGAGGAATCCAGTCTGAATGAATCCTTGAGGATTCTCAAAGAGAGTAGAAGCAGTCTCTCTCTTTCCTCAAAGGGAAAAGGAAAACATTCTCTGTCTCTCTTATTACAGTCCTTGGGCTGGCAAAACAAAGACCTATTTACAGTCTTGCTCCTCTCACTATAGACCTTAGATCTTAAGGTTTTGCCAGGCGAAAGTAGCCTAGGGCTGGCCTGGTGGCGCAGCGGTTAAGTGTGCCCGTTCTGCTTCTCTGCGGCCCGGGGTTCCACGGTTCGGATCCCGGGTGCGGACATGGCACGGCTTGGCACGCCATGCTGTGGTAGGTGTCCCATGTATAAAGCAGAGGAAGATGGGCATAATGTTAGCTCAGGGCCAGGCTTCCTCAGCAAAAAGAGGAGGACTGGCAATAGTTAGCTCAGGGCTAATCTTCCTCAAAAAAAAAAAAAAAAAAAGAAAGAAAGAGAAAAAACAAGCAGTAGCCTAATTTTCCATGCAGGATGTGACAGGGGCCCTCCCTCTTCTTGAGTGCTGGCTTATGTTTAACAGCAGAATACAGTGAATCCCAAGGAGTATAGGGCAGCTGATCTGCGGTTCCCCCCTCAGTGCTGTAGTCTCCAGCTAGCGTCCTCCCAGGACTCCCTGACATTCCATTGGCCTCGTCATCTCCCCAGGCATGGTCCAACTCATAGGGCATATGAAGCATATGAGAGGCTCTTTGGGTGAGACCACTTAATGGTTGAGGATATCTAGATATCTGCATTTTACTGATGAAGTGAAAAATGCCATGTACTACCTTCTTTAATTAATGGAACATATGAAAATTATTGAGGCAGTATAAATCTAAGAAGTCCTGTCAAGGAAAAAGAATTTTTAACATTAGCTTCCAATATAATTTTAAAAAGTGATCTCTGTAGTTTAATCAGAGATTCAGGGAAAAACTGAGCCACAGGGATTCAGAAGTAGGAAGAAGATGTACATCTTATTGTATATCATTTTGTACATTTTCAGTTTTATACAATGTAATATCTATTTGAAATTATTAATAAATTTTTTAAAAATTGAGTGAAAATAGGAAGGTTTAGAATGGTACCATATTAAGATGCCATTTATGCACATTTTCAAAAAATCTTTCCTGTTAAGCAATGGTATAATATTGCACGTGTCGTATTTATGTAAGTGTAAGCATACAAAATGAACTGCAAGGATGCAGCACAAAATTATAGTACTTGTTGTCCTGGAGATATATAGAGAGGGTGGGTAGGAGACAGGAAACAGGTGGTGGTTAATGGGAAATTTGGTATTATCTACAGGATTTTAATTCTTAAGAAATGATTGAAAATGTGTGTAAATATTACCATTGGTAATTCCAGATGGCGTGGATATGTTTATTTGTCATACTATGTTTTGTGTATCTCTGTATTTTTAAAGTATTAGACAGGTAATGTAGTTGACTTTAGTCTACCGTAGCAACAACACTTGTGCCCCTTCTTATCACCTCCACAACTGATTCCTGAGGTTGGCTGTGTTTATGTAAGACACACATCAGAATCAAATGATGAGAGAGTACTTCTGTTTCAGAAGAAGTCCCTGCAGAGTTTTTGGTTTACGTAATAACTGCACTGGAGTCTTGTGGACCCCCATAATCTAGAGGCATAAAACCAAAATGACAAACCAAAAGAGAAGATAAATATTTTCTATTCATCCTGCCAGAATTCAGATTTTTTTCCCCTATTTTCCATTTTCCCCTGCTCCTGTATGTGTTTTGATTAATTCATTGATCCATTTGGTCTCTTTTACTTTTCTTCTTCAATTTCAGCTCCCACTATCATAGACAATCGTTTTTTGTTTTTTTTTTAAAGATTTTATTTTTCTCCTTTTTCTCCCCAAAGCCCCCCCGTACACAGCTGTATATTTCGTTGTGGGTCCTTCCAGTTGTGGCATGTGGGACGCTGCCCCAGCGTGGTCCGACGAGCAGTGCCGTGTCCGCGCCCAGGACCCGAACCAACGAAACACTGGGCCGCCTGCAGCGGAGCGCGCGAACCCAACCACTCGGCCACGGGGCCAGCCCCCGACAATCTTTTTAATGTGTTTAATGTGTGCGTCTTTTTCATATAGGTACTTTTGAAAAATGTGCATTGTGTGGTGTGTATGTAATTTTAATTTGTGTAAATGTGTTCATATCTACTTCTATTCTCTCTTTTTTTTTTTTTGAGGAAGATTAGTCCTCAGCTAACATCTGCTGCCAATCTTCCTCTTCTTTTTTTTGCTGAGAAAGACTGGACGTGAGCTAACATCCATGCCTATCTTCCTCTACTTTATATATGGGACACTTACCACAGCATGGCTTGACAGGTGTTGTGTAGGTCTGCACCTGGGATCCGAACTGGTGAACCCTGGGCCACCAAAGCGGAATGCGTGAACTTAAATGCTGTGCCACCGGGTCAGCCCTATCTGCTTCTATTCTTTTTATCTTTTTTTCACTAAAAAATGTTTTTAATATGCACCCATAGCGTTTTGAGTTCAATGAATCCATCACTTCGAACCACTGTGTAGTATTGTACGGTGTCCATTCATCAAATTGTACCTAGCCATTCTCCCAGTGGTGGACTCCTGGTTACCTCTGAATCCTCCCACTGCGGTGAATACCATAGCATGTGCCCTATGGAGCTGTGTGAGAATATCTTCGGGCTGGATACCCAGCAGAAGAATTGTGGGGTAATGCAAGATATAACCTTTCTATTCTACGTATCTATAGAGAGAGAGATTTGCTCTCCAAAATGGCACAATTCACCAGCTGTACATGAGGGCTCCTAACTCCCCCAATTCTCACCAACACATAACATTATATAACTTTCTAGTCTTCTTCTAAAAGGTTCAAGGTTTTAATTTGCTTTACTTTACATTTATCTCATTACTAACGATCTAATGATTTTGAGGGTCTCTTTATGTGCTTTTCTGGTTTCTTCTAAAAATAGTGTATTCATGATTTTTCCTTATTATTTTTTCTCAGAAGCATCTTTATATATTTCCTTATTGATTTATAGAATTGTACAGCCTTTTTTTTGACATTTCAAATACCTACTGTTTTTCCATTTGTCTCAACTTTGTCTATGCTGTAATTCATTGATTAGAAATCTTTATTTTAATGTAATTAAATTATAATTTTTTGCCTTATATTTGTGTTTTTGGTATTTTTTAGAAGATGTATTTCCAAGACTCTGCCACAAAGAAATTCTATTAGATTTTCTCCATAAACTTTACTGTTTTACCATTCCCATTTTCCTCTTTGCTTGATCTAGAGGCCACGCTTACATGTTATATTATATAGAAATCTAGCTTTAGTTTTCTCTATAGTATGACCTTGCTCAAAATTGAGAGCTGACTACAACATAGGTAAAAAAGGATTATAACAACATTAACAAAAAATATGACATTTTCAATAAAAATCTCTTGCATAGCCAAAATGGGTACGGAATAAAGAAAGAGAAATACTTGAATGATCCAAACCAATTTATCCTCTGCCAAAATACCATTATCCAAGCCTCATTGCTTATATTGGGTATCCCTAGAATTATAGACTATTAGGAAAACCTCAGACCTAGCTAACAGAAGCTACAGGCAGGAGTGGGATTTTTCTTCAATCTTAATGGTTTTCACGTGGAGGTTGACTGATAGAAGGAGAAGGAAAGTCTCTTTTTGATAAGGTACAAACAACTGTTTCAAGCGCTTTGACTTCACCTCGACCTGTTCCAAGTGATTTATTCCACCATATAAATAGCTTCAGCTTAGACAACCCTTCACCCCCGGCTCTGTGGCCTCAATTCCTTTGCTATTTATATCTTTAGAGGCTGGCACTACTTGTTAATGTAACAATGCAACAATGACTGCTAAATCTAGATCTTTTTATCTTCCGCCTAACCTCACAAAAAAGGCTGATGTTCAGAGCGCGGTACCGCAGGCAGACAGACAATCTATCAAGTCAAACGTGCTGGCGGACTGGCTGTCTTCTGCGTTTATGGAATTCAAAGACTTGCCAAGTAAATAAATAGAGCAAAAAACACATCCAAAATTAGACATACTCCTAAGTAAGTTATTATAGGTAATTTGCCGAGAACTTTTCTCCCCTGCCTCCTAAACTGCCTGTGTTTAAGGTCAAAAGGTTACAATACATTATGTGCAGCAGAGTCGTTCCACTCTGCCTAATGAACTTTCATGCCTATCATCGCCAGCCTAAGGAGTCTGTTGGAATTCACTGAATGATTGTTCAGCGATCCTGCCAGAGCTGCCAGCCTATTGTTCACAACTGGTAGTGTTATCTCATCTTCGAGTCCAGAGCACAGCTTATCTTTCCTCAGAAAGATAGATATGGAGGTACTTAAGGGGCACACACTCTCTCTCTAGCCAATGATGGAAAACCAAGTCCAGAAGCTAACTCAAAGGAGGAGCGGTTTTGCAACTTCTCGGCTACTGGGTCTATCTTTCTGATTTCCAAATAGTTCCTGCTTTTGTTAAGGAAATTTCCTGCTTCGAAGAAAACAGTACAGGAGAAAGGATAGGAAAACTTGGCGGGGTGAGGAGAAGATACTTGAGTTAGAAATAACTGATAACAAAATGCCTTCGCTCTGAAATCCAGTAAAAAGGATTGTGGCTATTAAACTGGTCCACTTTCAATTAATAATTGAAATGATTAAAATGATTTACTTTTAGAAGAGTACAGATCAAAGGAATTTGCTAAGAAGATTATCTTTTAAGGTGTTATTTTTAAAAGATAAATAAATGTACCCCTGCTGCATATTTAAAACATGAAATATTTTAGCTCTAATTCTAATTGATCCTAGAGGCCCATGATCCGGTGAGGGTCTTGAATGTTGCACACTGAAATGTAACTGCTTTACTATGCACGAACAGAGCATAATTTAGTAACATCACACATATCTGGGGTTCAGAGGTCCTACAATCTTTCTCTTCTTGAGCCCTGCCATGAACTTGGAATTGAGGACTAAAGGTATCTAAATGGCTAAAACGAGCATTGCAAAGCCCTGACTTGAAAGCCAATATAAACCCTACAAATGAATCTCATGCCACAACTCAGTTGATTAACCTGATTTTTAAAATTACTTTCTCTGTTTTGCATATAAGAAAATGGAATCACAGAGAGGTACAGAGAGCAGGCTGGGTCCATATTATTATTATAAAGACTCTAGACGTGATAAACCTCAGGCTTAACAAATGAGGTTAAATATATTGCCCAAGTTCCTGATTCTATATTTTAATTTCTTAGAGAACATAAGCATAACATTTAATAAAGAAGGTGTGTCCCAACAGCCTTATCCATCAGAAACTTCCTTCTCAGAGCGCAAAGTAGAGGCATAGGATAACTTTGCAGCCTGGAATCTATCCAAGGGGGAGCTAGCTATCGCTGACCCTTCAGCTGCCAGCTCTGTCTGCCAGTATAGCTGGGTCTTCAAGGTGTGTCACCAACTCATGATAAGTGACTGAACTAGATCAGAAGAGGGCTGAAGAAAGTCTAAACCAGGGAAGTGATAGCAGAAGCAGAAACGAGAAACAGATTTGAGAAATGTTTTGGAAACAAGATTTGAGACTGACCAAAAGATAAGCTTCCACTGTTACTCACATTCTCTTTGAGAACTATCTCATGGCCTGCAAGTATCAGTCCGAAAGGTACCACTTCATATTCTTTATACTCATAGGATTCACAAGCCAGTGTTTAATAAATAGCTCCAAGTCACCTTTGAACCATAAGTATTAATAATAAACTTTGAATTGCTTTCTAGATGTATAGATTTTATGACCACATTATGTAGTGGCTGAATTTCTGCTTTAGACAAATTAAACGTCAAAACATTGGACTATATACTGCCTGATGCATCTTAATGATATAACTCTGGATGAACACAGCCCTTTATAAAGGTGGTTAGCAACACTGATGATGTATTTTGTTGGTCCTGCTGTCAGCTATTTTTTGTTTTTGCAGTTACTCGATCTCCCCTGAAGTGTTTAATGACTTCAAAAGCCATTCCCTTATAAGATATTCACTACCATCATAGCACATGAAAATACGCTCTGCCTAGATGAGTCTTGTTTAATATTAATCTTGTTGTCATTACAGAAATCAGAGGCACCTGAAGAGGTAACGTTCACTTCACGCATCCTCTATCTAGCAGCATTTTCATCCTCCAGTCTCCTGTTGATAAAGAGCCTCTTGCACATGCTAGGTCATCATTATACAGTTAATCCTCATTATTTGCGGATTCAGTAATTCCAAATTTGCCTACTTGCTCAAATTTATTTGTGACCCCAAAATCGATACCTGCAGCACTTGCACGGTCATTCATGGATGTAGGGTGAATGGCAGAAAAGTTGAGTCATCTAATGTGAAGGTTCCCAGCTGAGGCCCAACAAGGTGATACTCTGATTCTCGTTTCAGCTGTTTCAGTAAAGAGCAGTCCTTTTCCTGTTTTATTTAGTGCCATGGTTTTCTCATTATTGTGCTTTTTATTGGTAATTTCACTGCATAAAATGGCCCCCAAGAGTAGTATAAAGTGCTGTCTAGTATTCCTAAAAGCAGGAAGTGAGTGTGTTAGGAAAACTTCAGGCATGAGTTATGGTGCTGTTGGCCGCAAGTTCAATATTAATGAATCAAGAATATGGTACATCCAGAAAAAGGAAGAGGAAATGCACAAATATGTTTGTGAGGCTATTCTAGAAAGAGCAAAAGTAACATGATGAAGAGCTGAGTGCATGATGAAGCTACAGGAAAGATGGAAGAGCAGCTGAATCTGTAGATTTATGAGCTGACCATCAAGAAAGAAGTGTAGTAGACAGCATTGTTGTGAGGCTGACAGCCAAAGAAATTTCCAGTCATGTCACCTAGGATCAGAAAAATGCTCAACTCTTCTCACTTAGTGCTGGGAAGTTTGCACATGTCTCTATGACAGATAAAAACTAGACTATTGGTGGTGAACACAATGTGGTTTATACAGAAACTGATATATGATGTTACACCTGAAATTTACACAATGTTCGAAGCCAACATGACCTGAATAAAATAATTTTTTTAAAAAGATGATATGCTGTGAAAACACTAAACTTGCAGGAGAGGCAGATTCTGCAGATCAGGAAGATACAGAAGAATTAAAAAAAAATACCTGCTCAGTATGATATTTAAAGAGGGCTATGTGGAAGAGAAGGTTTTTTATGCTGACGAGAGTGGCTGGTTTTAGGAGGATGTTTGCAAACAAACCAATATATGTAATGCAAATGGTGTTTAGGTTGAGAAAAATGATGTGGACAGAGGCTTGTGGGAACCTAATCCAGTATTCCCCAATTCAGTGTTCGTGGCGACTTTATAGAACATACTCCCCCAAATAGTATGAATGGACCAGATTTGTCTGATATATAAAAGGCCTCCCTCTTTTGCCAAACAGATTTCCAAAACTGTATCATAGAATAATAGTAAGTGCTATTAAAATGCTTGATTCAGTAATAAAATAAATAATACAAATACATAATAAAAAATTTAAAAATAACCAATTTTGTAAAACACTGGCTACAAGAAAATTAAACTTTTAAAAACTAATTTCTTCTGCTGGATTTCTCAAAGCTGTTGAAATAGTGATCTGCAAAGAGAACTCGTATTTAGCTTTGTCTAAACTCTTTTTAATACTTGCGTTCTGTGGAATAGTAAAAACATTTCTCAGCAATTTTTGTGGACCAAGCATCAGTCCAAACACTTTCCTATGTTAACATAATGTTTACAGTGACTCTCTGAGGGTTTGGCTTATTTGTTAGACCATTTTCAAGATGACGAAATTAAGGCAAAGAAGGGTAAAATATTTTGCCCAAAATAATAACTAGCATAGATTAGAAAAGGAAGCTGGCCTTACTTTGCGCTGTAAGCACCATATTTTACCAAACATTTTAAAGAAAATAATGTCCTAAACATGAAGAATCAAACACAGCTCAATAGTCAAGGTCTTTTGTAATTTGACCTTGACCCACCTGTCCAGTCTCAGGTCCCTTCACCTTTACACAGCTCCACTTTAGTAAAACCAGCCACCCATTGACCAAGCCTCACACTTTCTGCCATTGCCCATCTTCCATACTCAGGTGCTGACCGTCCTTTTCTCCAACAGTTCAATCCCAATTACTCAATTACTCAATGAAGCCTTACCAGATCTTTCCAAGAAGGAGAAGAGAAAAAAATAACTAATATCTGTTGTGACATTGTTATCAATACCACTTGTTCTGATTGCTGCGTGGAGAATGGCTTGAAGAGGCAGTAGAGGGCATTTAAGGATTTGTTAGATTCAGAGATTTACTCATTAGTTATATCTTGAGTCTATATTCTAATCTCCTAGCCAAACTCCTGAAGACAGGGGCTATGAATTCTATTTATTTCCCCTGCAAGATAAGGCACCATATCTTAGACATAATATGCTACTACACATTGTAGGAAAGTCATTGCCTGTAAAAAATTAATACATACTTTGATATTGTATATATTAGAAAGTCAAAATAAGGTGAAGGTCTTTTTTAATCAAAAGACTTTCTTACATACACAGATGTCTTTTGGTTGAGGTTTTTACCATCTCCTTGAAAATACAGTATTTAACTCAGAAAGAAAGAAGTTATAAATTGAACACTTCTTTTAACTAGAATTTAACAATTAAGATAGAATGATTATTAAACAAAATGTAGTGGAAAAAATAATTCTTAAGTTTACGTCATTTGAAGCTAACCATCAGCTAACAGAGTTTGAGTAACCTTTCACCTTTTTTATGTAAATACAAAAAGATATGTTTATAACAATTCATAGAGTTGGAAAGCTATAATTTTTATCTGCTTTTGGAAATAAGCCAACTCTAAGAGAAGACGTTGAAAATGACTTGGATAGTGATCAAATTTGAGTCCAGAACAAAGGGATGTACATCTGGCCAGAATTTAAACTTAATAAAATTTGATGAACGTTTTTTTCTTTCTGCATTTAGGAACAGGTGGTTTATCATTCATAAATACTTATTTGGCTCATTTTTTCACCCTTATTGTACATGTGGAAAATGAGTAATTCCAGTTGAGTAGACTGAGGCACTTCCCTTTTCCTTCAGTGGATTGATCTTTTTTCTGGATGAGAATGTCTCACCACTAAGATGTGAAGTTCCAGCTGTACCTTCCATATGAAAGTCATTGAGAGAATCCTTAATCCCTTTGCATTCATTTTCTATAGTCGTTGTAACAAATTACTATAAACTTAGTAATTTAGAACAACTCAAATGTACGCTCTTACAGTTCCGGAGGTCAGAAGTCCTAAAATCAAGGTGTTGGCAGGCCTGCATGACTTCGGCGGATCTAGAGGAGAATCTATTTCCTTGTCTTTACCAGCTTCTAGAAGATACTGGCATTCCTTACCTCACGGCCTCATCCTCCATCTTCAAGGCTAGCAGCACAGCATCTTCAAATCTCTCTTTCTTTTTCTTTGACTTCTGCTTCCGTCATCACATCTCCTTCTCCAACTCTCTTACCTCCCTCTTTCTTTCATGAGGACCTCTGTGATTACATTGGGTCCACCAGATAATCCAAGATAATCTCCCATCTCAAGACCCTTAACTTAAGTGACATCTATTTGGCCATGTAAAGTCATATATTCATGAGTTAGGGCAATGAGGATGTGGATATCTCTGGGAAGACATTATTCTGTGTACTACAGCCTCTGTCTCATTTTCATCAGATGTAAAATGGGGACCATAAATAGTACCCCCCAAGAGGGTTGAAATAAGCTCTTAACATAAAATTTGGCATATAGAGGACACTCAATTCCACAGAATTATTGTGTAAGAGTGTGTGCCACGATGCTTTATTTATTTTGTATTTTCTCAGAATAAAGTATTTTACAAACATTTTCTATGTAATAGATGTTTAATATTTTAAGTTCTTAATTTGATTTATTTATTGTAATGATTTTAAAAAGGGAATCTTTCCAAGTTATATTCTGCATACCATTTCTCTTAAAGAGTATATAACATCATAAAAAGGATAGAAATTTAAAATCAGGTAAACATGAGTTGCAACCTCAATTCTGTCATTATCAGCTGGCCGGCTCTCAGCTGCTTTAACTTCTCTGAGTTTCCTCCCATGTTTGAAGAAATAGGGATAGTAGCATTTACTCCTTAGAGTAGTTTGGAAGATTAAATTAGGGAAAAAATGTGTTAGTTTCCTAGGGTTGCTGTAACAAATTACCACAAACTTGGTGGTTTAATAAGACAGAAATTGATTCTATCGCAGTTCTGGAGACCAGACGTCTGAAATCAAGGTGTTGGCAGGGCCATACTCTAGGGGAGAATGCTTCTTCTAGCTTCTGGCAGTTCTGGTGTTCCTGGGCTTCTGGCAGCATAACTTATCTCTGCCTCCATCTTCTCTGTGTACCTGCCTATGTTCTCTCTTCTTATAAAGACATCAGTCATTGGATTTAGGGCTCATCCTAAACCCAGGATGATTTTGTCTTGAGATCTTTAACTAATTACATCTGTGGAGATCTTATTTCCAACCCAGGTCACAGTTGGAGATTCCAGGTGGATGTGAATTGAAGTGGGAGGGGAGGCACTATCAACTCACTGCAATGCCTTTACTCTAACGCAAAATGTTTTCTTTGTTGTTTTCTTCTTATTATCTAAATCTCATCATGTTGAATCATAGTATTTCAACTTCCATTTATTCAACAAATGATTGCCTAGTGCAATGGACTGAATGTTTTTGTCCCCTGAAATTCATATGTAGAAACCTTAACCCCCAAGGTGATGGTATTTGAAAGTGAGACCTTTGAGAAGTAATTAGTTCATGAGGGTGGAGCCTTCATGAATGGGATTAGTGCCCTTATAAGAAGAGGCCGGGGAGCTAGCTAGCTTTCTTTCTGCCATGTGAGGAAGCTGGAAGAGAGCCCCCACCAGAACCCAACCATGCTGGTACCCTGATCTTGGACTTTCAGCCTCCATAATGGTAAGAAATGAACTTCTGTTGCTTATAAGTCACCCACTTTATGGTACTTTGTTATAGCAGCCTGAGCAGATGAATACATCCAGCAAGTACCAGCACTGGATTAGCAGCTAGAGGCCCTGTGCTCAGAGTTCCTCAATTTTTCCAAAGCTAAATTACTCAGATTTCTCCCTTTGTCTTGGTATTTATCACATCCTTCATTGGCCTCTAGCTTTCACAGCCCTGCTTTCCAGAGTTTGCCCCTTGCTGTCTCAATCTGTGGACCTCGTGTTGCCTGAGGTGAGCCTTTTCTACACCTCAAACTGGTTCCTTGACTAAGTATGGCCTCAGGCTTAGGTTTGATAACAGGATTTTGGAGAGCTCTTCTCTCATCAGCAGCCCAGCGCTCATAAATAAGTCCTGTCTTAACTTCTGGAGTAGATTCTTATCCTGATATATGTATATCAGGATGAGAATATATGGAGAGGTGAAACGTATATATATATATGGAGAGGTGAAAATAGTTAAACATACTGGTGGCTTAGCAAGGAAATCTACGAGGCAAAAACACCTGGAAGAACAATTAGGGAGGAAGAGGTTTTCAGCACAGGCTGTAACAAATGTGGAAACCCAGAGAGGGGAAAGAATGTTGTGCTTTGAGGCAGACGCAGGTGCTGCTTTTGGTGCCATGGCAGTAGAGGAGGTGAAAACAGCAGATTTGTGCAATTTCCTAAAAAACTTCATATGCTGTGTGCAGGAACAGACTCAGGCAGCTCCTCGATCTGCTGGGTATGGTACGGCTGAAAGATGTTTCCCTTTGATTATTTCTGCCTCACAGAAACCCTCAGAGGTGTTAGCTGGTTCCTTGTACCTGGTGGCCAATCAGGTGTGTAATCAGAAACTCTACAATAGGAGATGCTCTGGAAGAAGGGTTACCACATACAGATTACTGTAATATTCCTGATGAGAAATGCTGACCCAAAGTCTTGGCTATAGGGATGGAATGGAGAGTCCAAGCACATGAGACCTGCTTTTCTGGATGTGAAGGTTTAGCACTTGGAATAGGCGCTAATCAAGTAGTTATGTAAATGTTTACCAAGTTGCTTGATTCTAAGATGTATATTATTATTTCTTCTTCTTTTTTTTTTGATTGGCACCTCAGCTAACAACTGTTGCCAATCTTCTTTTTTTCCCTGCTTTTTCTCTCCAAATCCCCCCAGTACATAGTTGTATATTTTAGTTGTGGGTCTTTCTAGTTGTGGCATGTGGGACGCCGCCTCAATGTGGCCTGATGAGCGGTGCCATGTCTGTGCCCAGGATCCAAACCAGCAAAACCCTGGGCCACTAAAGCAGAGTGTATGAACGTAACCACTCGGCCACAGGGCTGGCCCCATTTCTTCTGTTTTAACATCTCTGAAATTGCATCTTACAATCACTGATAGCCTAACAGTAGTTGGGACATAGTAGTTGTAATTAACTACCAATGCATAGATGTCAAAAATTCCAGAATGGATGACAGCTTCTGGAATAGAGGAGAATGGCGTGCTCTTTTTAAGAAATATTGCACCATCAACATTCCTCATGACACAGAAAAGCTTATCGTGTGGGCAAATACAGACCCTAACTATTCTGACTTGAAAAGTATTTCAGATTATTTGGGCTCTGAGTGAATATGAAGACGTTTTATAAATACTTTAACAAATGTCTTTGTTCTTTGTTTTTTATTTTTGCAAAAGAGTGGGCTATTATAAAAATACAGGTGTAGATAAGGCTAAAGAGCTCTTTTAATAAGTATAAAATAAAAATTCTAAGTGATAAGAATGCAAATGCCACAGTTTAATTGGCAGTATTTTTTCTAAATAATGTACCTTAAAATGAATAGAGTTCGGGGTTGGCCCTGTGGCTGAGTGGTTAAGTTCACACACTTCTCTCTTTGGCGGCCGAGGGTTTCGCCAGTTCGGATTCTGGGTGCGGACATGGCACCACTCATCTGGCCATGTTGAGGTGGCGTCCCATATGCCACAGCTGGAAGGACCCACAACTAAAAGTATATAACTATCTACTGGGGGGGATTTGGGGAGAAAAAAAAACAAAGAGGTTGGCAAGTTGTTAGCTCAGGTGCCAATCTTTGAGAGAAAAAAAAAAGATTGGCAACAGATGTTAGCTCAGGTGCCAACCTTAAAAAAAAAGAATAGATTTCAATTTGATGAAGTACAGTGATAATTGCAATTGCATGTATGATGTAAAGAGGTATGGAATGCAATGAAAATCTAAAATGGAGAGATAAACTTAGTCTTATAATTTAGGGAGAGTTTTCCTGAGGAAGTGGCATTAAGGGTAAAACTTTGCAGATAAGTAGGAGTTCACTTAATGAAGAAGTAGGGGGAGAGGTGGTTCCAGGCAATGGAAACATTATGGCAGAGGCTCACACGAAAGAAGGCAATCATGGTTGAAGTGCAGAGAGCCAGTGGGGGCATATTGGGAGATGAGCCTGGAGAGGTAGACAGTGGCCACTTCCTGAAAAGCAACATTCTGGATTTGGGACTTTGTCATGAGATTATTGAAAATCTAAAAGGTTTTAGGCAGTGATGTGACAGGACCCTAATTATGTTTTGTGATCTTGTTCTGGTTGCAATTTGGAGAATGACTTAGAGGAAATGACAGTGGATTCTGGAGATCAGTTACAGACCACTGCAGTTGTATAAATAAAGATAAGGGTGCATACTAGAACAGAGGAAACCAATGGAAGTGGAAAGACTTGAGACATATTATAAGGTAGAGGAGGTAAGACTTTCCTTTCAGTTGGATGTAGAGAATGGGATGATGACACCAGCTTCTGACGTTGCAATTTTCTCCTCTACTCTTGGTGGATGACCTTGTGCTCTGGTAGAGTGACAGCGGTGGAAATGGTTAGGACTGGGGATATTGGTGAGATACTTGAGAAGTACCAGAGGTGAGACATCTTTTTATTTATGCAGTCTGTGGATGAGACAATTAACATCCATGAACACGTGAACAACTGGATGAATCTCGATGCCATTTTTGAGGTAGAAAATACTGAGAGAAATTTAGGGGCACCTACAGTGAGTTAAGTTTTGAACAAGGTGAGTGTTAGGGATCTTTATGATATCCAAAAGAGATATAAAGCAGGCAATTATGTATATAAATATGTAGGTGTAGAACTCAGAAGAAATACCCAGGAGGCTAGAGATACAAATTTCTAAACAGACGGCAATTAATTCCACAGAATAGGTTAAGAGTGTTGTAGTGGGCTGAATGACGCCTTCTCCTCAACTCCCACACCAAATGTCCATTTTCAACTCTCTAGAACCTGTGAATGTTACCTTATTTGGAAAAAGAGTCTTTGTAGATATAATTAAGTTAAAGGTCTTAAAATGAGGAGACCATCTTGGATTATCCAGGTGGACTCTATATCCCATGACAGGTGTTCTCCTAAGAGACACAGAAAGAAGAGGAGAAGTTCATGTGAAGATGGAGGCAGAGATTGGAATGATTCAACCCCAAGCCAAGGAATGCCAAGTCACCAGAATCTGGAATAGACTGGCACGGGAATGTCCCCTAGAGCCTCTGGAGGGAGCACAGCCCTGCTAATATCTTGATTGCAGACTTCTGGCCTCCAGAACTGTGAGAATAAATTTCCTGTTTTGAAATACCAAATTAGTGGTAATTTGTTACAGCAGCCACAGGAGATTAAATGCCTAGGGTGAGATTTTAGGGTGAGAAGAGAAAAAGGACTGGCTTCAAAAGAGAAAACCAACACGTAAAATCCTCTAGAGGAGGAGAAGTTGACAAAGAAGGAAGAAATGAACAGAGAAAGAGAAGCGTGGTGTCTTGAAAGCCAAGGCGCAAAATGCTTCAAAAATGAGGGAGTTAACAACTGTATCAAAAGCTGCTGAACTATGAAGTAACATGCTTCCAAATAGATTCTGGGTTTAGCTGTATGGAGGATATTAAGACTCAAATAGATACAAAATAGGATGTTTAACAGGAGTTAAGTGTGGCAGAGTATCCTTCCTCTTGTAACTACTAAGGTATATGACATGCTTGTAACAAATAGAGTGTGGTAGAAGTGATGCTTTGTAACTTAAGAGACTAGTTTGTAAAAGACTGCTTTCACTTTGCTTGTTGGAATCCTGTGCAAGAGCCTTGAGCCACCATGTTGTGAGGAAGCCCAAACAGTCCATACCAAGAAACCATACGGAGAAGGAGAATGCCTGAGACTA
Organism: Equus przewalskii; assembly: GCF_037783145.1. NCBI lineage: Eukaryota > Metazoa > Chordata > Mammalia > Perissodactyla > Equidae > Equus > Equus przewalskii. The sequence continues at coordinate 25,485,339 of NC_091857.1, read as the reverse complement.
CACAGAGAGAAAGAGGCTTGCAGCCAGACACCAGCTGCTCCAGCTCCAGCTGACTGAACATGATGAGAGACTCCAAGCCAGAATCACCCAGCTGGAACCATTCTCTTGACCCAGAAAAACCTTGAGAGAAAATAATATGTGTTGCTAATTTAAGCCACTTTTATTTGGTACAGGAAAACTAATCAGAACATGAGGTAAACAGTTAAGTGATGAAAGACGATATGCTCCCATTATTTCAATCTATTCTCAAAAAGGGCAAGAAGAGAATTTAAGAGCCACCTTGAATCATTTAATTTTATTGAGCCAAAATGAAACTTGAAAAGCTTTTCCCATCAAAGTTTTGGCCACATTGCATTCTGGGATATATCAAAGGTTGCTTTATTTTCTCATAAAATTAATAGTGGCTAGAACTTACATGCACTTAATTTAGTTTTTAATTTTCAGCCCACACGTCACTTCATTCTTGAGTTTGGTTGCCAAAACTTATGAAAAATTAAGCTTTGGGGAAAAGTTCCAAACCTTAATGGATGCTCATGCTAAATCTACAATCTCTTATCAAAACCCATTGAGTCTAAATATAATTGAGAATTCAGATTAAAAAAATATGTAACACATTACAGGATTTAAGACAGTACCTCATAATCTAACATAACAAAGTTACATAGCAAAATGTGTTATATTCACTCTAATTTGAATAAATATAGACTGTAAATGACTTCATATTAGGTCGTTGGTTTTCAGCCAAAAGAATTTAAAAAAAGAAATGGTTTTCAGGACATTTTGGATTTTGGAATCGTGTCTAAAGGATTATGAGCCTATATCTGTCCCCTTTCCTCCTCCTCACCCATAACTAAGGAACCAAGCCCTGGTGGAGAAAGTTGCAACCAAAGGAAAAATTGGCTTCATTATAAATCAACCATCAGTGTACTCAAAGAGGCCCTTGAAACTGACTGGCAATTCCACCAAGTTTCTTTGATCTTTCATGAAAATTTCAACCAAACTGTGTTTCTCTTCACTTTTAGTAGGTGACTTCATGTTGTAATTTCCAATGAAAATAACAGCCATAGGAGGAGATTTTCCCATTTTTGTGATACTAAACATGACTCCTGCTATAATAAAGGAGTTTCCCATACCTCCTACTTAAGGCCGATTTTATGCTATGCTTGCAATTCTATTCCTTTCTCCCTTCTCAGGAACCTCATGCTATCCATTCATCCTTTCGTATGTTAAACAAGATAACTCTTAGTTTTATGTTTTTCATTATTGGATGAGTGATGGTGAGCTAGGTAACACTGGAACATTGAAGATAAACAAAATAATAAGATCAAGTTTACGTGTTTGTGAGATATCAAGTAGATGGTTGAATGGATAGAACTGGAGCTACTAATTTATAAGTTATCTGTGAAGGTTATGATTGAATATTTGGACGTGGGTACAATTGACAAGAGGGAGAGTATAGAGTGAAAAAGGAAGAGAATTTAGATCTGGACCATGAGTTAAATAATTGGGAAGATGGCATGCTTTCAAAAGGACTGATAAAAAGTGGCCAGAGAGGAGGAAAACCAAAACTCTATACTCCATACAGATATTATATACAAGCTTTTCGAGAAATTTGACTGTAAAAGGGAAGTTAGAGCCATGGAATTGTAACTGGAGAAGAATCAGGGGAATATATAGGGATTGTTTTCCTTTATCCTTTCAATGTGGGAGCACATTGTATCATATGGGTATGAATGGCTTTCTTCCAGAGGCTTATGAGTTCCTAATTATGGTTATCAACAAACCTATTATGTCCTATTAATTATGTCCTGTTATTAATTATGTACTATTAATTAGTCTATAAGTTATAGCCAAGAAACCTATTAAGTCCTGAGTTCTCTATTAGGCTGGGAGACTAGAAGTTAAATAAGCACACTTGGTGCCCTTGAAATGGTCAGTCAAGCGAGGAGCTCATTCTCTAGTGATTTTTGTTACAGGATCTTGTCACCGTACCTGTATGATTCTGGGTATAAGTGCCCCTATAAAGGGCAAAAGGAGAGAAGATTGAAGACATCTTTAAGAAAAAAAAAGGAGCAACATAGTTCTATCAACATTGCTCTTTATTGTGTGACTTATGATCAAAGTCCAAGATACCTTTGAAGTTAGAGAGAATGAGTAGGGAGATAACAGAAAATAAGGTGCTAAATCACCCTCTTTATCTCATAATGGTCCCCAAATGGACAGACTCAAAATGTCACATCTTTGCTATTAGAGTTATATGGTTCAGAGTATCTTTCTTCTTAAAATACTGTTTTTGGCAAGTGGAGAGATCATTAATAAGTGTTTTCTGTATATTTTCATCATAAAAGTCACATTTCAAGATAAAATATCACATTGTAATCATAGGAACCAATATCACGACACAGGAAAGCGCTTCTAGTGTGACATATATTCTGACTTTTTCCACAAGGCATCTGTGGGATAGTCTAATACATTTTTTAAGATGTATTCTTTATCTCTTCCTACCTTAGGCTTGTTTAATATCGTTTTATGAACAAAGACAACTTCAGGAAAATTGCTGTATGTGAATTTTTCCCAGATTTCATAAGTGAATGTTCAAAATTTATGCCTTAATTTATTTCTTGGTTAGACAAATGTTGCTTATCTTCTGAATTTCAAAACTTCTGGGGTAAGTGAAATAATGGATTTCTTTGTGTTATCTTTAAGGAAGGATAATTATCATGTAATATATGATCTGTTTATAGTTTCTGTGGGTGTTATCTAACCTAGAGAGTGAGTGATCAGCAGGAAGCAAAGCAGATGGTGAAGGATCTGGTTTGTGTCTGAGAGAGAGTAAGTGTCCCTGAGAGCTGTAAAAAGTCCTCACACAACTGTGGGTCATTGTCATGCCCACTAGCATTCCCCAAAGAGGCCCTCTGAGCCTGAAACCATTATCAGACAATTGTTTGGGAACTTTGAGAGTAGAAAACACTTGATGAAAACACCCTAACTTTCTTATGTCTTTCATTTGGATGGTCCTGCTTCAGCCACACAGATATATACAGATATGAACAAAAGCATACAGATTCTGCAAAGAACCATAATTCCCAATTTAAGATATAAAGCATTTCAACTTTAGTTACTATGAATTACAAGTTTTATAGAAATGAACTGAATTTTGCTTCCAAAGTTGATATGAATTTCACTTTTGTGGCCACAGCCATTGTTAACTTCCTTGGGCTAGAACTGGGTTTTATAGAGTTTGGGATGGGGTTCTTCAGAAGTACGTAACTCTGATCAAATTTCAATCTTGTATTATTGTATTATAACTATCTGGTTCTGTATGTCTTCTCTCTATGAATCCTTGGCGATATAATCTCGTCTCAGTGTTGTATCCCGGCATCTTGTGAGTGCCTTGGCACACACTAAGTCTTCAATGATAGTCCTCAATGAAAGATAGGTGTTTCATTCATATGCTTATTCATCATAAATACATATTTACATACAAACTAAATAAGAAAGATGTTATCTTCTCATTTATAATATATTTTTATTTCTCACAGGGTCTGGAATAAGAATGTATTTATCCTACATTTGATTTAATTGTAATGTTAACATTGTTTTTATCATACCAAATTCTAAAATAAACCTGAAATCAGTTGTTATTTTATGGGAATATTAAGCATAACTATAGGTCCATATATGTCAGCAAGTCAGTGGATGTTTATAAAACAATTCACTAAAAAGCATGTTTACATTTTTATTTTTAACTGTTATATATTGTTAATGTGAGCTTTCTTTAGTATGTTTCTTATAAAGTGTGGGTAAAGTAAATCTTCCTACAATTTCATATTTAAAATTTGACCCATCTTAAAAGCTGCTGTGTAGTTAAATATAGCAATAGCAACAACAACATTATCACCTGTTGCCTTTAACTGAGGATATTAGTGAGTTGAAACTGTGAAGTTGAACTTGTGTCTAATCACAATGATTATGTTCTTTCTCTGAATGTCTTCCCAGATGATATGCTCTACGGTATCTGCTAACACTTTTTATTAATTGAGATATAACATATGCATTTACTTGCACAAATCTTTAATGAACTTTAATGAACTGCGTGGTTTATATATATATATATATATATATATATATATATATATATATATATATATATATATAAACTGCTTGTGTGTTTATATATATAAACAAACACGCATATCATCACCATCCAGATCAAGACAGAAAACATTTCAAGCACCCTAGAAAGTTCCCACATGTCGGCTCCCAGTCAGTACCCCTCTCCAGAGTAGCTGCCATAATCGCTACCACTAATTTGTATTACCACGGATTAATCTTGCCTGTGTTTGAATTTTGTATGTATGGAATCATAGATGTACTATTATGTGTCTTATGACTTGACTCAATATTGTCTGTAAGGCTAATCTTTGCTTTTGTATGCATCAGTAGTTCATTCTTTTTCATTTGCTCCTTAAAATTTCATTCTATCAACATATACCACAATATATTTACCAATTCTACTATTCTCTCTCCATCTCTGTCTGTCTCTCTGTCTCTTTCTCTCTCTCTCTACACACACACACACACACACACATATTCCACTGATTCTATTTCTCTGGAGAATCCTGACTTATACTCCCAAGTTAATACGATTCTTTTCAGACTGATTTCAAGGCTTTTGTTAGCAGATGGGTGTTCCCAGATCTAATCTTTCATCATGAAAGACATGAAGAAGCTTTACAGAACTGATTATATCACTAAGTGTCAGCTAATTAAATTTGGGATGTAAATTTTCTGACTTGTGTCACTAAATTGACAGTGTTCAAGTGATAGAACACATATTAGGGTTAGAAAAAGATGTGATAGGAGAGGGGTAGCTCATACGTCATGAGAAAGTCTTATTTTCTCAGAATTCTGTAAAGTGACAGAAAAACTCTTTCCGTTAATTAACTCATCAGTGTGCCAGGTACCATGCAGTTCTCTTGAAAAATCATGTCTTTAATTCTTTCAAAAAATGTGTAATGAAATGGCCAGCGCAGTGGCACAGCAGTTAAGTTCACAGATTCTGCTTTGGCAGCCTGGGGTTTGCCGGTTCAGATCCCGGGTGTGGACCTATGCACCACTTTTCCAGCCATGCTGTGGCAGGCATCCCACATATAAAGTAGAGGAAGATAGGCAGAGATCTTAGCTCATGGTCAGTCTTCCTCAGTAAAAAGACGAGGATTGGTGGCAGATGTTAGCTCAGGGCTAATCTTCCTCCAAAAAAAAAAAAAAAAAAATGTGTGGGGCCGGCCCCGTGGCCAAGTGGTTAAGTTCACGTGTTCCACTTTGCTGACCCAGGGTTTCCACGGTTCAGATCCTGGGGGCAGACGTGGCACAGCTCATCAGGCCATGTTGAGGCGACATCCCACATGCCACAACTAGAAGGACCCACAACTAAAATATACAACTACGTACTGGGGGAATTAGGGGAGAAAAAGAAAAAAAAAAATGTGTGATGCAGATATGAATATCCCCATTTTATAGATATTATCTGCCAAAGGTCATGTGACTAATTGGTGGTAGAGTAATATGGAGTACACTCAAATTTACCTGTCCCCAAAGCACATGCTCCCAACTGTTACAAAATTGTTCAATTTGAATGATAGTTGAAACACACAGTTTACAATGTTGATACACTGTGAATCTACAGGAAAATCTAGAGATATTGAAAGAAACCTTGACCTAAATGTAGAACTGTAATCTCTAATAAAAAACATATAGTCCAGGCTTCCAAAGAAATTCAGACTATTAGGACTAATGAAAATCAGGCTGTGTGCCTAAAAAAATGAGGATACTCTGATTTTTTAATTTATTAATTTATCATTAATGAGATGTTTATGAAGAAATAATAATTTTATTAGGAGTTGTTTTTACAAGTCTAGTGATGTGATAATGGAATAAGAGAGGGTGGTAAAAGTTTTGGCAACTCGATAATCCTTTAATAAACTCTCAAATGATTGTACATCAATTACATACAGTTTAAGCACAGAGGTTATACTGATCAATATACTCATTTTTTGTTCTTTAATCCATTTAGATTAGACACATCTTAAATGATCCATCTATCATACTGAAATTGCCACATGGCCAATTATTTGTCTATTTTGTATTATAAATGCAATCAATATGTCATTATAAATGTGAATTGCAGTTCTAGAAAGTATAAGTAAAACAACCTCAGAAGCTGATAATTACAGAAATAGCAACTTGTCTTGCATTCCTGGTCTGAAACCAGGAAACCCGCTTTTCTCCAAGCATCTGCTATTTTTTGACTCACTCAATATACAACTGAAATCAAAACTTTTTTTAAAAAGGGAAATCTATTTTTGAACTATCTGGGAGAATTTCTGCTCGTAATTCTTGTTTATTTATCATGCAATGAAAATGTCACCAATTGTAAGTATCAAAAAGGGTCAACCTCATGATCACACAGAAAGACAGAAATTGTATTTCTAAGTGGCTTTGCTTTGACTAACTTGTGAGTGTACTCTGTGCAAGATTCCATAAACAGGCAACAGCGAGACTTTGGGGTTGATCACAATTCCATGGCATACATAGACAGCTATCAAATAACGCAATGTCTGCTTGAAAACTTGTATTGAGTTGCTTTATATGCATGATTAATTTTATCACCAATTCCCTAGTTTGGTGCTTCTATTACACTTGACTAGAGATATAGCATCCTTCTGACATTGTTAGACACTTCCAAATTTAGTAGAAATTAACTGTAACTTTATTTCAAAACATAGTTATAACATGTTCTTATCCTTCATGATAAACATCTTCCTATTTATCAGCTTCTAAATTTTCATGTTTGTCTATAGCCAACTATTGCCTCTATCAAAGACCATTTTCAAATTCTAATTAAGAACAACTCAGGTACACTGACATCAACCTTTCATGAAGATTTCAGTCTTTCTGTCTATATAATACAAGATATAAATTCACCACTTTTGCTCATTATACTCATTTGGAATAATATCTAACAATTAGAGACAATTATTTATTCTTCAAAGCAAATGATGAGGCCAGAAAAAAGTGAAAAAGTTCCCTAAGAAATGAAAAAAAAACCCAAAAAACAAAACAGTAACAAAGCCCATAACTTAATCCCTAGGGATAATTTATTTCAGAGTTCTATTTAAAATCAATTAGGCTATCTGTCTCCCTCAAGTTCATCCTTTTTCTTTCCTTCACTCTTTCTTGATACAGGAGTCATTTAGTCATCATTCCTCCTGTTTCCATATGGTCTCTTTTCACATCCCTCAGCCTCCTCATTCTTTCAAAAGAGGAGTAAGAAATTTAAATGGCAAAATGGGAAAAGCAACTAGGATTCTAGATGCAGCCCTTTTTGCTGGGGGAGCCAGCCTGTCCATGATTTGCCAAGTCTGGTCTGCTCTCTGCTCTGTAGTATGGGACTTGTGTTTGAGGGTAAGATCTGTGGTTGAACAGTTGGGTCAGTAAGCCTACACTCCTCAGATCTAAACACATGTTCTCCACTAAGTATTAATACTAATAAAGATAATGTTGTATTTTGACCTCCACCTCCTTGATTCCTATGTGTATACCAAAATTGATTCTAAATGTAGATGGGGAAAGAGGTATTGTTTATTAACTGTCCCCAAAAGTCCCAACATTCTTCTCTTCAATTTTCAATTTGTGCCTTTTCTTTGACTTTCTCTTCTGCTATTTCTACAAATATGAGTAAGTCTCTGCTAACTGACTAACAGTCCTATTATCTTCCTTCTTTTTTTCTTTCCTCTTGTCTTTTTCTTAGCATGAAACTTCTCAAGGTGTATTCTGTTTTTGTTTTCGATGGTTACCTCTCTCTTACTCCTCCAGCTTTATAGAAACCACTTTTGGAAAGGTCTCCAAAGTTCCCCAAATCCTGTATCTTTCTTAGTCATTACCTTTCTAGATAAAAGCAGTTCAAATTTGGCTATAGTCTTCCTGATGAAAAGGCAGTATGTCCAGTTATATAAGGGTCCATGGTTCTGAGCACCACATTCTAAAATCTATTTCCCATTCTTGGCTTTATACAGAGAGCCCTGATGATATAGTGAGCTATGTCTTCTCTTGAGCAAATGCACTAACTCCTTGTAGAGTCTTTCGAGAGGGAAAAAAAGCTGTCAGTAAAGGAGATTCTTCAGGTATAGCTATGTCCCCAGGTATGTCCCCAGTTTAAGTACCAACTTAGAATACTGAAAGAACTGGATGGAAGAAATGACACACAAGTAAGCATTCAATAGATATCCCCCTGTTAGCTAGGTTTTTGAGATTTGTCCTCTATGAAATAACCAGGATTACAGCATTCTATGGCCCTGAATGAAGATAATTGAGTATGCTTTAGAAATTCAAAAAATTCATATTTCTATTCCTTACCTATCTCTTGGGTTACTTTGTGAAAGTCTAGGAGTTTCTCATTTATCCGCTTAGAACATTACACTCAAAAAATTAAACATTGCACTTTAAAAGAGAATTTTCAACTGTGTCTCTCTGTGCCTTAAAACAACTTCTCTTGACTTTATCGTTTTTTGAGCTGGGAGATTTAATATTTCAGTCACTGTTGATCCTCATTCATACTTCTTTTATGCAGTGCTATAGAAATGTGTTTGTTTGACAGCTACAAATGCGATGGTTTGAAAAGACAGAGACTGAATTTACAGTTGAGAGAAGACTGTCAAAGATGGCTGTGAAAGATATTGAGGGTATTGGTCAGTGTGAGAATGATGGAGAATATCAAATGATTCCTAGCAGGAATAGGTTGAGATCCATTGAAAAGAGGCTAATAGGAGACAGTCTGAACCAGCTGCTGTAGCTGTAGAGTAAAGAAACATTTCTTTTTGTGGTAATTTTCCTAAGACTTCTATTTCTGAATCTCTTTATATGATATGTAGGTAAATATGAAGTTGTAGATATAGATAAAAGAGCCAGAGAAGTTTATACACCAACCGTGATTCTAGAGAAGCAAAGAGTGCCAGGGGCTCATGTGTGGTACAGTCCACCCATTCCATGGTGTCTTAGAACCAAAGCTATATTGGGACAAGTCACATGAATTTGTCTGAATGTCCTTCTATATCTCTCTGGAAATCAGTAGTAGAGATGATGAGACAGTTAAAGATTCTTCACTATACCACTATGTCTTGCTACCAGAATCAATGACTAAACCAAAATAAAAATATATGTTCTTCAGAATTACTTATTAGAAATTAAAAAGTAGACTGCTACAATAGTTTTCTTAATTTTAAGTTCAGCATCATGGATATTATGCATCTTCTGTTTGCCTCCATAGAACTACAGCAATGCCACTTTCACACATCTCACAGAAACTCACTAGTAATCCATTTCCAATTGCCACAAAAAAAGAAGTCTCCATTGGAAATAGACCTAAATATTCTGGTAACTTCTTTGTTAAAAAAAAAATCAAACAAAAAATAAAAACCCACCACGACCAACAACAAACCTAGATATATTTAGTATTTCAAAGCTGCCAGCACAAACAATTTTTTGAGATTATCTGAATTATCAAACTGATGTTGGTCTTTCAAAGTAATGTATCAGCTTTGTGGCTTTTTTTTTTTCTGTAGAAAAGCAATAATATTGGGCATCATATTTTCTAAAGTAAAACATGACTCTCTATGTTAAAGTTTTTAACAAAATTGGATTTTGTATTCCTAGCCTTGCTTCAGTGTTTATTCTGATTTTAAAATAAATGTACTACATAGAAGATGATGGAGTCAAAGAGAAAGTTCCATGGATAAATGCAAAATAAATATATCCATCAGATTTTGATATTACTGTGGTGGAGGGTTTTTAAAAAAGCAAAGTTTAAAATTCATATTTAAGTTTATTTCAACTGGGAAAAGAGTGACTGACTGCATCCTTCTGGATTACTTACTGCCATAAAGTTTCAAGGAAAACAAATAAAAATTAGTTCAATCAACATGATTCCAGTTCAGTTTCTTTTAGTCAACTTTACTAATGTGTTTCAAAAAAGGAAAGTAAACTATTGACCAATTCTAAGGAAATTAATGAGTCTGTTGACAACAATTGATTTCAAAACAATTCCAAATCACTCACCAGCCAAATGGCAGGAACTAATTCAAATACCTTGATATTTGAGGATTTGGGAAAAGGTTTGGAAAATTTGATTGAACTTTTCTGTTTCCTCTACCCTTTTCTTATCCTTTAAAGCACTGAACATTTTTTTAAGATGTGCCAAATTCCTGGGGAAAAATTTATTTTTTATTGCACATGCACATGATTTTTTATCCATTTGAACCCTCTAAGGATTGCTATATTTATAAATAAGAAATAAAACCATTGTTGCAACTACCACACACTTTTTTTTCCTGGCTAGAATTAAGAGCAATTCATCCATGTTTCCCTTATGTAACTGTCATTTTATTAAACTGATGACGCAGAAAGTTCTCTCTTTATGTCTCTTTATGTGGAGAGGTTTAATTCTGCTTGATAAGAGTTTCTTTGTAAAGCAATGAATTGAAGTGATGAATGCTTTCATACAAATCACAATCTTTAAAAAAATCTCTGCTGTTCAATCATAAAACAAAAATCTAGATAAGCAATAATTTATCTTATTAAAATTGTAAGATTCAACTTTATAGTACTCTAGTGATCTTACAATATATTTTTTTGAATATGGATATAAAATTAAATAAAGTCTCTAGAGACTTATGATTATATGTTGAAGAGTTTAATGTCTTTCTGTCCCAAAGTGCTCTTTCAGGACAAAGTGAAAAAATGAATTTGTATTTATCAGGCTTTTGAAGAATGTGAAAAATTATTGTCATTGGCTGCATGGTCCGTCAGCTTCCCATAAGTTAATAAAATTGCACCTATAGAAGTCAATATATGAAAGTAAGATCATTTGGTATACTTAAGAGCATGGGGTCAAGAGTCAGAATCTTGGGGCTAATCCCATCTTCATGATCACTTACCAGTTATGTGATTCCAGGCAAGTTATTTAATCTCCCTGTCCTTCTTTTTCTTTGTCCTTCTGTAAAATGGTCTACCGCCTAGGGTTTGATGATTAAATGAGATAATACATATGCCTAGGATATGGCAAGCACCAACTCTACGATAACCATTATTATTACAGCAAAAGCTAACTGAAATGAACCTTTCTCATTAAGTGATAAATTAAATTTTCAGCTGTGATAACATATTTATAGTATATTCATTTGGATAGTGATTTCCTTATTTTGTTGTTTAACTGTCATAATAACTCCAAGTCATAATAAACATCACCATAATAAACACCATCCATGTAACATCTTAGCACATCAAACAATGACTTTATGTCAAGAATACTAAAATTAGTAATCACAGATATTCACTGATCATTACATATAAAATATCATGTTTTACATTTGTATGGTGATGGATGGCAACTAGACCTTTTGGTGGTGAACTTGATGTAGTCCTTACAGAAGGTGAAATACCACAATGTACACCTGAAATTTATATAACGTTATAAGTCTAGGTTACCTCAATAAAAATTAATTAAAAAAAATCTTTATATAAAATATATATATCATATTTTAAAAAGTTACTTTAATAGCTGATATAGACAAAACTAGAAATTAAAAATAGGTAAATATTCTAATGTTTTTTTGTTGGTTACTTGTTACGCAATTTACAGAAAGCAACAATATAAAACCACAGACACATAGAGACAGCTAAACTCATAGGGCAACCAGGTACTTGGACACTTGGTACCCATTCAGATTGTCTGCGTCTTTACTTAGGCTTGGGTTAAAGACAACAGATTCGCCTGTATAATTTTGGGCATCCTAAAGGGAGTAAGGAAGAGATTTTGGAATGCACTGAGGCTGTCTTCCTTTATACCCTGAAACCACTCAGATGTGGACGGTTTTCCACTCTACTTATGCTTAAGAATTGCTCTACAAGAAAGATACCATTTCTGCTTATATAACTGAATCGTTCTCCTGAGTTTACAGCTTCAATCTCTCCATCAGTCATTGTGACAGCACTTCATAGCAGTACAGTAGGAGATATTGAAGACAAAGCCAATTGGTCCCCCTACCAGTCAGATAAGATTACTGCTCTGCACATCAATGCTTAAACTAAAAGACAGTGTGTATAATCTTTACCACAATGTAGGATCAGATGGGCTATTTGTTCTTCTTCATTATCTGGGGTAAAGCCCAGAAGAGAACACATAGTGCCAGCCATATTATGTCAGCTTTCGTCCACTGAAAAGTAAAATCGGAAGACAGAAATTAAAATGAACAATGCACGGATTCAGAACCTCACTTCACTCTGCAATTAGCCATCAGAGACCTATCACATTTCTATTTTAGTGCTTTGAATATAAGATCTATCTAAGAATATGAGGGGAAAGGACATTTACAATGCCTACAAATTTGTTTTCATCTTTAGCCAAGTTCAATAACAGATTAGAGATACTGGATGCAATAGGAAGGTGTGTTTTCTTCAATCGAACTTACAGAGAGGGAACAATAGAATGCTAACAGGATCTTGTTTGAAACCTACCTGTCTGATTATATGAGAGTCTCAGAAAGGAGACTATAAAGCTAGTGGAGAACAGAAATGGAGACCATAATGTCATCTGAGTTAATCTTTTTTTTTTTTTTAAAGATTGGCACCTGAGATAACAACTGTGGCCAATCTTTTTTTTTTTTTTCCTGCTTTATCTCCCCAAATCCCCCCTGGTACATAGTTGTATATCTTAGTTGCAGGTCCTTCTAGTTGTGGCATATGGGACGCCGCCTCAACATGGCCTGATGAGCGCTGCCATGTCTGCACCCAGGATCTGAACCAGTGAAACCCTGGGCTGCCGCAGCAGAGCACGCGAACTTAACCGCTCAGCCATGGGCCGGCCCCCATCTGAGTTAATCTTATTACCCATCTATCCAGGAGTCTATCTTAACTGTGACACCAAGAGAGGTGTTATAAGAAAGCGTGGTGGTCTTTTAGAGCTCAAATAATCTTTTTTATCTTTAAAGTTCTGATGATATACTTTTTTTTTTTTTTTTTTTTACTGAGGAAGATTGGCCCTGAGCTAACATCTGTTGTCAATCTTCCTCTTTTTCCTTGAAGAAGATTGTCCCTGAGCTAACCTCTGTGCCAGTCTTCCTCTATTTTGTATGTGGGATGCCACCACAGTATGACTTGATGAGCGGTGTGTAGGTCCACACCCAGGATCCAAACCTGCAAACCTCGGACCTTCAAAGAAGAGGGCATAAACTTATCCAGTATGCCACTGGGCCAGCCCCCTGATGATGTATTTTTAATCTCAAGTCAGGATACTTAGTTGACTATACACTGTAAATCTATCTGGCTTTTAAAAGTAATAATATTATAAAATCAATATATAGAAATCTATTGCATTTCTATACACTATTAATGAGGCATCAGGAAGAGATATTAAGAAAACAATCACACTTATAATTGCATCAAAAGGAATAAAATACCTTGGAATAAATTTAACCAAGGAAGTGAAAGACTTGTACACTGAAAACTATAAGACATTGATGAAAGAAATTTAAGAAGACACAAATAAATAGAAAAGATTTATTTCATGGATTGCAAGAATTAATGTTGTTAAAATGTCCACAGTACTCAGTCATCTATAGATTCAATACAATCCCTATCAAAATTCCAATGGGATTTTTCACAGAAATAGAACAAACAATTCTAAAATTTGTATGGAACCACAAAGGACCCTAAATAGACAAAGCAATCTTGAGAAAGAACAAAGCTGGAGGTATTATGCTGCCTGATTTCAAACTATATTACAGGGTTGCAGTACTTGAGACGGTATGGTACTGGTAGAAAAACAGACGCGTAGGTCAGTGGAACAGAGTGGAGAGCACAGAATCGAGCCCACACATGTATGATCAATTGATTTACAACAGAAGAGCCAAGAATCTACAGTGGCGAAGGGATGATCTCTTTAACAAATGGTGTTAGGAGGTCTGGACAGCTGCACGCAGAGTGGAACTGTACCACTAACGGGTGAAAGAATTGACTCAAAATCGATTAAAGACTTGAACATAAGACCTAAAGCCATGAAACTCCTGAAGGAAAACATAGGTGATAAGCTCCTTGGCATCAGTCTTGGCGATGACTTTTTGGATTTAACACTGGGATCAAGGTCAATAAGAACACAGATAGACAAGTGGGACTACATCAAACTAAACAGCTTCTGCACAGCAAAGGAAACCATCAGCAGAGTGAAGAGGCAACCTACTGACTGAGAGAGTGTTTGCAGGTCATATATCTGTTGAGGGATTAATATCAGGAATATATAAAGAACTCATACAACTCAATAGGAGAAAAGCAAATAATCCAATAGAGAATGGCAGGGAATCTGGGTGGACATTTTTCTAAAGAAGAAACACAAATGGCCAGTTGGTACGTGGGGGGATGCTCAACATCGCTAGTCATCCGGAAAATGCAAGTCAAGGCCACAATCAGATATCATCTCACACCTGGTAGAATGCTATTATCAAAAAGACAAGATATAAGAGGTGTTGGTGGAGATGTGGAGAAAAGGGAGCACTTCTGGACTGCTGTTGGGAATGTGGATCGCTGTGGCTACTATGGAGGACAGTCTGGAGTTTCCTCAAAAAATTAAAAATAGAACTACCATATGATCCAGCAATTCTACTTCTGAGTATTATCTGAAGAAAACAAAAACACTAACTCGAAAAGATATCTGCACTCCCATGTTCATTGCAGCGTTATTTACAATAGCCATGATATGGAAACAACCTAAGCGTCCTTTGATGGAAGAATGGATAAAGAAGATATATATATATATATATATCATGCAATATTATTTAGCCATAAAAAAATGAAATCCTTCCATTTGCGACAACATGGATGAAACTTGAGGGCATTATGCTAAATAAAATAAGTCAGACAGAGAAAGACAAGTACTGTATGATATCACTTATAGGTGGAATCTAAAACAGAAACAAATCAAGCTCACAGAGAGAACAGATTGGTGGCTGCCAGAGGTGGGAGTGGGGCGTGGGCAAAATGGGTGATGGGAGACAAAAGGTACAAACTTCTATATATAAAATAATTGTCATGGGGATGTAATTTACAGCATGGTGACTATAGTTAATAATACTGTATTGCGTATTTGAAAGTTGCTAAGAGTAAATCTTAAAAGTTCTCATCAGAAGGAAAACAAAATTCTGTAACTGCATATGGTGACTGATGTTACCTAGATTTATTCTGGTGATCATTTTGCAATAAATAGAAATATTGAGTCATTATGTTGTATACCTGAAACTAATAAAATGTTGTATGTCCTCAATAAAATTATATCTCTATAAGTTATACCTCAATAAATTAAAAGAATAAAAACAAAATAAAAAATAGAAGTAATGGTAAAAAAAGTTACTTTAATATTGGTTAGTTTTTTGGGTATATCCTTTTACAAAAGGCATTAACAATGCAGAGAAAATATATTTTCAAAATGTCTTTTTAAAGATATTGGATAACAGATAAGTCAGTGAGGAATTACTGGGCCAAAATTGTAGGGAAAGCAGGAATTCAGATATGTGAGTAAGACACACGAGAATAAATCCACTTTTGCCCCAAGGACATGGGCCATCTAAGTGGATCTGGGCTACACATTTGGTGGCCTTGAACAGAGAAGGGAAAAAAGACAAGGTCCTAGACCACCAAGGTAGGAAATATATTAAAGACCCTCCCATCACTAAGCTGGGTCACCAAAAGTTTACACATGCAGAGTCAGGGTGGCCTGAAGTAAGCCCCTGCCAAACCTCTGCTCTGTGTGGACTTCAGGAAAGTTGCTCTTGGTTCTGAGTTGAGCTTGGAGATAAACAAAGTGGCAAACAGCACCTGTGGATTGCATCCCAGCCTGGGATTCAGTGTTTCCAGTATCCTCAAATTATGAACTTGAATTGAGGAATTCTGAGATTTATAGTGTCCCCAGACACAAGGCCAAATCCTTTTGAGGAGAGCAACTTCATCTAATCCTTAAGGAGTCCCACAGAATTTTTTTATCCTTCTGAAATAACCAAGTACACCATACAATAAAGTGTCGTGAGCAAGAAATGGCAGGAAAAAAAGAAAAGAAACACCAGAAACGGACCTATGTCAGTTTCCAAATAGTGACTACAGATAATACAAATAGCTATTTGTACTCTTTTAAAGAAATAAAAGACTAGCCTTAAAATCTGAAAGAATTGAGAAATATAAAATGTAGCATAGCAGATGTGAAAAAAATCAAATCGAATTGCTGAAAATGAAAAATCAAATAACCAATAGTAAAATCTCTGTGGTTGGGTTGAACACCAGAACAGCACAATTGAAAAGATAATTAGTAATCTAGGATCTAAGTCAGAAGAAATTATCCAAATTGTACACATGGAGCCAAAAAAGATAGAAAATATGGAAAGGAGGTTAAGAGATATGGTGTTTGTTGATAAGTGCCACCATATGTTTAATTGCAGTTCAAGAAGGGAGAAAACGGGATAGGTGCAAAATTTGTAGTCATTAAAGTTGAGAATTTTCCAGAAGTGATGAAATATATCCATCCACAGATTCAAAATCCCAGTGGACTCCCAGCAGGATAAATAGTAAGAAATCCACGCTGAGACGCATCATAGCAGCACAGCAGGACATCAAATGCCAGAAGGAAGATTTTCAAAATAGTCAGAGATGATGGGGCCGGCCTGGTGGCGCAGCAGTTAAGTGCGCATATTCTGCTTTTGGTGGCCCAGGGTTTGCAGGTTTGTATCCCGGTTGCGGACATGGCACCACTTGGCAAGCCATGTTGTGGTAGGTGTCCCACATATAAGGTAGAGGAAGATGGGCACGGATGTTAGCCCAGGGCCAGGCTTCCTCAGCAAAAAGAGGAGGATTGGCAGTAGTTAGCTCAGGGCTAATCTTCCTCAAAAGAAAAACATAAGTAAAATAAAAAAAAAAGATTTTAAAAGAAAAAAAAGAGATGAAAGAGTAGGTTTCTTTCCAATGACAGACTATTAGACTGTTGGCTTATTTCTCAACAGCCATAGTGTGACTCAAAGAAACTTCTATTCTAGAATTCCATGCTTTGCAAAATAAATTTCAAGAATAAGGACTAAATATAAAAACAAGCATACAAAGAGAGAGAGAGAGAGTGAGAAACCAACAAGAGCTGAAAGAGCTTGTTAAGAGTAGACCTTTACTTCAGGTAGAATAGACTTGCTTCAGGTAGGACAGAGAGCTCAGATGGAAAGTTTGAGAAGCAAGAAAAATGAAGTGCAAAGAAAGCGGTAAATGCAGGTCAATCTGAATCAGAGTTCCCCAACACCAGCACTATTGACAATTTGAGCTGGTCATCCTTTGTTGTGAGGAGCCCTCCTGTTCGTTACAAGGTGTTTGGGAGTAGCCTTGGCCTCTACTCACTAGATGCCAGCAACACTCTGACCTCCTGCAACTGCTTGGTTATGACAACCAATAATGTCACTAGACATTGCTGAATGTTCTCTGGGGGGCAAAATTGCCTCTGTTGAGAACAGTGGATCTAAATGAATACCCATTTGTAACACAACATTAAATAATGTCTTGTGGTTCAAAAAGATTGAGTTAAAACAGTACTACAGAAATCAGGAATGGAAAAGGGATCTGATAGAAGAGGAAAAAATAGAAATAACAAGAATAACCCAAAGAAAAGGAAGGAGGGAGAGAAAAGTCAACATAGGAGGGAGACAGAAAACAGCAATTGATACGGGAGACTAAAGTAGGCTCGTGGTAAGTCAGTGATTACTTTAAAAGTAAATGAAATAACTGGTCCCATCAAAGGCAATGCTTTACAGACTAGATAAGAGCCCATGATTCTAAGGACGTGCTGATAATCAGAAACACATCTAGAACCAAAGGACAGAGACAACGTGAAAGCAAAGAAAGAAAAGATGCATCTTGAATAAAGGAACCAAAGAAACCTAGTATAACTATTGTTATCAGACAAAATAGTTTTTAACCATCATGGATAAGTCAACATTTCTATCTTGATTGTTTCACGTCTGTGACGCAGTGGAAAGAGTCAGCTTTTTGTTGTCCTTTCTCGGTGTGTTTGTACAGTTTACCTTGCACACACAAATCCAGAAAAGAAGCTGTGAGAGAATAACAGGATTTTACTGTGGCCAGGAGCAAACCTGATAACAGCGAGGAGCAAAACACTTCCAGCACGTTCCACACTAAAACGGGCTGGCTTTCATCTTAGTGACAGAAATAAAAACATTTTAGACAATATGTATTGAAACTCTTTTAACCAGAAAGCAGGCCCCCTGGTTTGTATTGAAAGCGTTCTTAATTAAAAAGATCATTTACAAAACCGTGTCAACTTGCTTTTGGTGACTACAACTGTGGCCTGTCGTTCTAGCTCTCTCTCTTACTTAGCTTTGCATTTCTCTCTCTTTTTCACACACACAATAATAAACAAGATCTGGCCTAGGGAGAGATTTTATACTCCCTAAAAAGAAATCTGAACCTGTTTTAAAAATTTTTTAACATAACCCTGCAGAATCATCTGCTTAATTTTATTTATTTTGGCAAAGATGCTGTCACAGATGTTCGTTATTACAAAATGAAAACACACTCATAGTGTAGTCGATGCCTTAAAGTGGAGTGGAGGAGCGGCTCATGAAGCCACGAATCTCACTAAATTTTATAAGCGAGTTTACATGCGACCTGGTCATGGCTGGTAAGTGTATATTAGCAACTTGTAAGAGTCTGGTTTCCTTTTAAAACACTGAGGTAAATTCCCTTAACCCTCTGAAAAGCTGTTGAGATAATTGGGCAATCGTGTTAATGCAACAGGACGGAATTGCACGTAGGTAAAAACGCCTTCAAAGGCAGGTTTTGGAGGATCCAGGGAAGATAAAATGCCCAGGCTGCTCTTTTATCACTTTCTCATGGGGCTGTACCTTCTCTTCAACCTGGGGAATTTGGACCTTGAGGTTAGTCTCTCTTCACACGGGAATTCTGCATGACCTTGTCAACTCTGAGAGCAGTACGATAAACAGCCCAGAGCTCTCAGGAATGGCCATGGTTTTAAAATTCTATAAATAGACTCTATGGTTAATTAGTAAGCTCTCAAGGCTGTCTAGTAAGTGAACAATGAACTAATTCCAAAAAGCTAATTCCTATGCAGTTTGAAAGCCTCTAAAGTTTGGGTCAACTTCCTAGCTCATGTTGGTTATTGACAGAGTTTCTTGGTTCTCATCCTGTATTACTAAAAGTGCACATTTCTTTTTTATATCTTCATATTATTTGCATTGCCTATAAAAGCTCTCTCTCTCTCTCTCTCTTTCTCTCTCTCTATATAGGCAGCATCCCAATTTAACAAATACATCAAAATTACTTCCTTACATATAAATATAATTTTAATGAGGACCTACTCTTAAGTGGGGGAGGGCATTTTCTGTAGACACATTATTTAAAAAATTCGTTTGGGTTTGTTAAAATGCACAGTTTCAGTTATATATTATATTCTAGTTTCTTTATTCTGATTTTACTAACAAGTATCCTCTTTGTTGCAAACATTAGCTCTTTCATCCCCACAGGAGGTTGTCTCTAGTGTTACAAACTGTTCGGAACTTCATCTTCAAAACTTACCTCCCCAAACTTCAATTTATCATTTGGCAAAAGCCTTTTAAATTTTAAGAACAGCTTATATCAGATTCAGATACAACAAACCAAAAATGATAACATTAAAACAACAATGTCTTTGTTTAAGAGAATTGCTCCTATAAAGCAGGGCTGGGAAAAACATATGTTAAACAGAACTTCCCATTTAATAAAATTCATGGTAACTGGATCAGCCAACCGCTGTTACCGTGGGCTACCTGCCAGGACATATTACACTTGTTACATGGAACCAGCCATTACAATGGTTTTCATTTAGAGGAATTCTGCTTCTGGGGCCAAAAACATGTTTAAGCTCAAGAAAATATTCACTCTCTCCCCAGTATGAATAGGTTCTGCACACAGTTACCACACTCATTTTATCATGTCGGTTGTCATTTCCTATATTTATCCTGGGTCTACAATTGTGTTGTCCTCTCTCATAAAAGATGATGGACTTTTTAGGTATTTGCTTTGAGTTTGTTTCCAGAAATGGTGGTTACTATCAAATTAGTTCTCCTGTTATCACACTACATGAAAGGCATGCTCTGTCTTACATAAAAGAAGCGCTTTAATTGTGCTGTGTGCTTAAAGCCCTGATCCCTTGCCCCTATTTGTCTCACCCTGACACGTGTGTATTTTGTTGACTAATATTCCCAGAGGATGAAAGTACTCATGTACATATCAGTTCTGGAATGAAGCGAGTCATCAGGAATACGAATAACAATATTTTAGGATGTTTGGCAGAAGGCGTTTTAGTCATCAATTTTTATAGAAAATATGGGTGAGACTCAGAATAAGTGACTTGCTAGTATCTTAAATCCCTGTATTTAAGCAACAAATACAACAAGATACACGTGGAAAGAAGCTAACAGGCTGAGGTTTGTATTTGCATTACATTATTTCTTGATATTCAGATTAATTCAGCACATGTACATAGAACCTTTCTTTTGTTATAGGTCCTATACTTGGTGATGGAAATGAAAGTACTCAGCCTCCAGGGGTGGAGGGTCTGGTGGGGAAGTTAGCCAGCTCCGTTGGGCTTATAAACATACATGGCTGCTAGAACTTAAACTTCACAAAAGCAGGAATTCTGTCTGTTTTGTTCACTGATAAATCTGAGCATCTACAAATGGGCCTAGTACATAGTAGGCACTTTGGAAATAATTGTTGAGTAAAAAACGCATGTATACATCCTCTATGCTAATACTGTAAACCATGAGATTTATTGTACCGCACATATCGTTGAGTTTATTTCCGGGAGCAATAAGGATGAGCAATGAGGAAGGAATGCCCAGTCATCAGTTTAGCTCCACTGAAGGTAGGGTTTGGAATTTATTTAACTTGCCTGGAGTTCTCAGACATTTTAACATGTGTTTTGGTTAACACTTCTAAAAAAGTCTACACTCCAGGCATAATACACCTTAACACATGAATGAAATGTTTACCTCCTTTTTGCGATTTCAAATCAAAGCTATGCTCCTATTTTTTCACAGTTTAAGACCAAATGTAGACTTGAGAATTCGTCATGCAACACCACCAGCAGCACATCTGCCTAGCGTGCTGAAGGGAGGGGGCACTGGAGACACAAAACACACCCTGGAACATGTCAGGGTGTCCACAGCACAATACTTGCTAAACAAAAACATTCCAGAAAACGATCGTGCTGTGCCACATTCATAATAAGAATGGAACAAGCATGGGAGGCAAAGAGAAGAACTTAAAGCTTCTTTTCCTACTATCTTCTCTTCTGGGAAAATGCAAAGCGCAGCTCATGGTGGGCAAAGTGCAAATCATAATAATGAGTTACCATATGGTACAAGTATGCATAAAGAGTGTAGAGTATTGTTTCAAGCATTTGCCTTCTACTCACAGAGTAGAGGCAATGGATTTAGAACAGTATGTGCTAGGGAAGATCAAAAACAAACTTCAAAATAGAAAAGTATCCCCCCCCGCAAACAAACACACTACTATAACAACAGAGGTTTATGTTACATTAAAAAGTTCTGGGATACATCAGAAATGCTTGCAGATTGGGAGGTAAAAATGATGCTATTAATCACTATTATGTGGCATAAGACTCCACTGATAGCATGCGAATAATCGTTTTCTGGCTGGACACTTTCAAAAGTATCTCATGCAGTGGCCAGAAAAACTGCTGATCAGTGAATTGTCTCAGCTGCACTCAAGAACGTTCTGAAGTTTTGAAAAATATCACTATGTTCTGAGCATATTTAACTAACCCTATAACAAGTTTATTTAATAGAGCTCTACCCTCTTCTCTCTTCTTTCTCAGACATGGTGTTTCCACACTTTTCTCCCTGTTTCTCAGCTCTATCATGAGATCATTAAAAATATGGTTTATGTCACCATGAGAAATTTAAGATGTCATCTGTTTGTCGTTTTTAATACACACCAAGATGACTGACGGCAAAAGATAGGCAACATTGTGGAAAACCTGTTCTTTTTTCTTAAAAAATTAGCTTTACATTGGGGCCAGCCCAGTGGCACAGTGGTTAAGTTCACATGTTCTGCTTTGGAGGCCCGAGGTTCCCCGGTTCGGATCCCAGGTGCGGACATGGCATCGCTTGGCAAACCATGCTGTGATAGGCGTCCCACATAAAAAGTGGAGGAAGATGGACACGGATATTAGCTCAGGGCCAGTCCTCCTCAGCCAAAAGAGGAAGATTGGCGGCAGATATTAGCTCAAGGCTAATCTTCCTCAAAAAAAAAAAAAATTAGCTTTATATTAATATTGTAGAATATTAGTGTATTTAAAACATGTTTACCATGAGTGAGAAGAGGGTAACCAGTCATAATACTTCACCGACTAGACTTGCTTCCTCTGAATACAAAGCCAGTAAAAGTTTCATGGTTCTATCAGTTTCCTTAAAGTTTATGGACATGGCCTGAAAATGGACCTGAATGGGGTTACCAGATTGAGCAAACAAAAATACAAGATGCCCAGTTAAATCTGAATTTCAGATTCACAAAGAATATCTTTAGTATATCCAAAGTATTGCATAAAACACACTTATCCTAAAAAAATTACCCATCGTTTATAGGAAATCCAAATTTAACTAGGTGCCCTGTGTTTTATCTGACAACCCTGGAACTAAAAACACACAAAGAAAGAGCTGTTCTCATTAATATTAGTCAGATTATTTCTTTGCAAGAGAAAGAAAATACCACACACGAGAAGATTCATAGTATGGTTAGGTCAGTGCGATGGCAGATTAATTGAGACAAAGCTGAGTTTTCTATGGAGACACTTAGCCAAGTATGGACAGTTTGCTACAGTGAAAGTTTGCGTGCAACATACCCCAACAAGTGTATATTGTTTGTAAAAATTCATTTCATTCAACAGATATTTATTGTCTACCCTTTGCCAAGCACTGTACAAACTGCTCGTGGTGTTTCTTATGAAACAAACAAAAAATAAATATAGGACTGAGATGCACGCATGTTCCCCATAAACTGACAACGTGATGGTGTTTAGGACGTATCAGTTCATAAATAAACACATTGCCCTCTTTACTCTTTCTTCATTACTGAATTTCATTTGCACACTCTATGATTTAGCTTCCCGTCTGCAGTGAAAATGGACGATGTGACCATGCTTCTGTATCTCACAAGAGTTCTTTTTATTCTGTGCATTTCTAGAAATTTTATAGATTGTACCACATTATTTTCTTCTTAATTCTAACCTATCCTAGACAATTTTGATCTGATTATTGCACCTATACAAGCTTGCCTCACAAATAAAATGCAATTTGCTTAATTATTTTGCTTTCCTTTAATAACTTGTGGCATGTGCTTTACTGAATGAAGAATAAACCCTGAGAAAGATTTTAATTTGCTTGAAAATGTACTCAGAAACTTTCAAGATAATTGATGTTGGTTAATATTTACTTCAGATTATTCCTATAAGAAGAACAAAAAGAAATCATAGATGATCAAGAGAGATTTTCCTCATGTTATTGACCTTTAATTTTGGATTCAGGTAGAACCACATGCATTCCTTATAAGTCAGCCTCTTAGAGCAACCCAGAACCCAGTAAGTGGATGAAAAATTGCATTGCATCTATTAAATGAGTTAATATATTATAATAATTCATATTGATTGTTTCCAATTTTAAAGACTTAGCAATGAGTTAAATACCCAAAGGAAACAGGTTTTACCAACATGAAGAGTTATCTAATAACCCCAGCAATAATGTACTGTAACTGAAATAAATGGTGTCGAAATTCTTTTGTGCAGATCCCTCATAACATGTTATGTTCGAGGACTTTCCTATAAAATTGGCAAATACACGTGTATTTTTTTCATTTGGCCCTTATCACCAAACCTTCACTTATTTATTTTGTCATGCTGCTAATAAAATACTTAATTTTCTTTAGAAAGGAGCTCATTTTTTATGATTTCTCAAAGGCAAATTTCATTCTATTCACTGTCCTTTTGCCCAAATAAATCTTTAATGATTGGATCATCAATAAACTAAGTGACTTTACATTTCATAAATCATTAATTAATTTAAATTAATTTTTGTGAGAGAGGCCAAAAAGCCGCATATGTTAAGACTGAGTGAAACTTTGAGGAAACATTTTTGGGGAAGCTTTTGACCCCAAACACACACCACAAGGAGACAAATCCTTTGCTGTGGTTTTAAGCGGTGTGGCGCCTAAACAACATGATAAATGTGCTGACATTTACAGAGGCCCCAATTAGAGCCAAGATATCTTAATGCACTCTTTGGCATCTTGGAGCACACAGACTCTATAAGAAGGACTTAGATTTATGGTGTGAAAACAGCCTGCCATGTGGGCCACAGCTCTTTCTTATTCAGCACTTTCCCCCAGCATTGGTACAGACGTGCTCTTCTGTTTTGATCATTCCTTTCTTAACTATTTGTAAATGACATATTTTTCCCCCAAAGTTTTCCATCTATTTTTTTCTCATTCTAATCTGACATCCATTTGAAGTAGAACAGAAAAGGTATTTATGTCCATTTCACCACTCATAATTGGAGTTGTCATATGTAATTAACCTACCTATGATATTTCCCCCATAACACTGAGTATGAGTACTCACTCAAGTTTATTTTCAAGAGAGTACGGGTCAGGGATGTGAGGAAAACAGGTTGTTAATTTGTTCTTATGTTCTGTATAACATTTATTGTGTAGTAATTTTCACTAAGGAAAATACTGCTTAGAGAAGAATAAAAATTGTATTGCAAAATTAATAACTTCTGAGGACCACCACCAAGATAAGTGATAACCGTTTCAGTTAACCAGCTCTCTCAAGCACAACATGACTGTAAACCTAGAGATTATTTCTGAATTGTCTGCCTAGAATTTGTTGTGGCATGGGGCGGGCCCCGTGGACAAGTGGTTAAATTGGCACCTTCCACTTTGGCGGCCCAGGGTTTCACCGGATCTGATCCTGGGCACGGATATGGCATCACTCATCAGGCCATGCTGAGGTGGTGTCCCACAGAGCACAACCAGAGGGACCTACAACTAGAATATACAACTATGTACTGGGCTGATTTGGGATGAAAAGCAGAAAAAAAAAAGATTGGCATCAGTTGTTAGCTCAGGTGCCAATCTTTAAAACAACAAAAAAAATGAAAATTTGTTGTGGCAAGCAGTCATAGTACAAGCCAACCTCTTCTGACTATTTTCAGTGTTAAAAATGTCATTAATGGAGGAAAGCCAATTATTTTCATGATGTACGTAACTAAATGTTTTTGGAAATCTTAACTGTTTTAAAGTGATTAAAATCATATTGAATTCAAGGTAATTTTCCTTAAACTATCTGTAGTTTGTTGAACTCCCATGATTGGATATCTCTTTTAAATTCAGATTACTTAGATTTAATGCATCAACATGCCAGATTGGAAAAGCTCTTTGAATGTGCATTCAGAAGGGCTCCTTGCATGCTATTTGATGATTTCTCAAAGTTATATTTATAATGACAATTGCATTAGAAATTATTTTGCCATATTTACTAAGTGGTAAAACTCATGACATCTTTGGAAGTGAGTAAGATATGAAATCAAATTTCTGAAAGTCACAGACGTAATTATATGGCATAAATAAGTCAGTCTTATAATTGGTAATCTTAAATTTTGTTCTTTTGATTGAGTTGCAATTTCATCACATCATGATGGATAATTCTCTATCCATACTGGCTGTAATTCATTACTTCTTTACATGTCATCTGGTATTAATATTTATTTTCGTGACATAATCCAAAATTAGTGCTTTAAAATGAGCACCCTGCCTACAATAATAGGCTTCAGGGAACTGATTACACACATTTTAAAATATTTTTGTAGATAAAATAGAGTATCAAGTATTTTAATATAATATTAGTCATTTCAGGTCACATGTTTAACATATATTTAAAATACGTTTTCTTCCTTATAATAGATATTCATGTTTATAGAAGACATTGTTTGACATTTTTTAAAAGTAGCATAAAAATGTAGGAGTATTGCCGCACACTTTAAGTGCAGAATCCTCCTAGGTGTTAATTTTTTCTCCCAGCTTTTATACTTGTCCACACCTGAAACTGACAGCAATTCTTTTAGAAACTCATTATTTATCTAGTTTTCCAAAATTATTCAGTGGTTTACACTGAAATGATATTTTATAATTACATTTAATCTGTTCATGCACAAATTAATTAATGTATATGATTAAAATAACAGGAATGAATAGAACAAGCAGGGTTAAAGAAAACATAATTGACTTGGGAGCTAAAATTGACATGGAGAGGGTAGCGGCGTTCAAGCAGGCCAGCACAGGATGTTTTAGAGGGAGAATAAAGAGAGGTAAGCAAATTGGTTAAGGAGACTTCCATTAAGAGAGCTTCTATTGAATCAAGAAACTATGAAGGAGAAAATAAAAATGTATTTTCCAAGAATACATACTTAATATTTTGGGTATTCTTTTTCAGATGTATACAGTATAGCTATACTTCGATGATATTTATCATATTTATTCTGCCAGGCAGTGGAAATAACCCATCTTACTTCAATCTCAAGACAACTAGGTACTGTAGAGGAATGCCAGTTTGTAACCTAATCAAATTGCACTTGAAGTTGTAGTCGAATAATATTTATCCCCTGGAGCAAGGACACAACTGACAGGTAGGGAAAATGTTTTCAGACTGGAATATTTAAAAAATAAAAAAATAAATAAAAAAATTAAAATAAATTTTAAAAAACCCTCACACATCCAAAAAAAGTCATTAGACTTGATCAAATAAAAACTTTTTGTTTGTTATTGTAGTAATATATTGACAAAATCATAAGATTATATCCAAAGTTTATTAGTAGTAGTAGTATAAGGAAAGATTGATAGTGATTTTCATATGTCTGAGTTAGTTAATAAAATTCTTGTTAGAAAGATAGATATTTATTGTGGAAAGTTGGAAACATAGAAAGGCACAAAGAACAAAATAAAAAAGGTTACCTATAATCTCACTATCCAGTTATAATAATGAGTACTATTTTGGTGTATAGTCTTTTAGTCATTTTCCTGTGTACATGTATATATTTTTTTTTTAACAAAACATGATTATCTTATTCAGGAAGTTTTGTGACAGCACAGTTATCACTCTTTGGTGTGGCAGGGGAACATGTGTCAATATTGCATGGTGTTTAAAAGCTCAGGCTCTAGAATCAGAGTGCCTGATGCATGAACTTCTGGTTCTATCATTTGCTAGCTGTGTGGCCTTGGCAAGTTAAGGGGTCCCCTAAGCCTTAGGGTCCTTCTTGCCAACATGAGAATAACAGAATAACAGTAATAGCTGGCTTATAGGTTTAAATGGGGTGATCCCTGAGAAGTATTCAGTTCAGGAAATAGGAATTTTTTCTTTTCACTTGCATCTTAGTGTGCCATCATTTTTACTTGCTTTAGCTAAACAAACATACTGTTGTTTCACGGAAAATTCTTTTATAGGTTGGGGGGAACATATACATGTCGGTACATTAATTTTCGAAACACTGAGATGATTCAACTTTTGTTAAAGTCATTTACGCTAGGCCATTAAATCATGAAAGGAGAAACTTTACAGTAAACAAAAAAATTAACCACCAACTGAAATAAGAAAGTGGCTTATGAAAGAAACTAAATTATAAATCCTCCATTGAAGTGAACTTACTTTCTTCTGTGTTACATTTATTCTTTCTATAAATTGCCCATTGGGACAAAAGAGATTGTGTCTTGAGTATAATCTGAATTTCCAGAATGTGATCAAGGTTTTCAACTGGTTACTAAGCCTGTGTTGACAGAAAATTTAACAGATTAATGGGGCATAAAAGATTGTTTAAAATTGTCTTTCCTGGTCTAACACAGAGGTTAATATTTTACCGACTTACATGTTTTTCCTGTTCATGCTTATTGAGTCCCTCAGATCCCACGATTCAAAGAAATTAATTAACCAAAAGAGCACCTATTTGCAAGCGTGTCACTTCTGGGAATTAATGTGTCTACAATAAAATCTATGCCATTTTTTTACACTGACTAGTATTACTGGACAAGGTTGAGTCACGTAACTTCCATTAATTTTTAAATGTCTCAATAATGTGTTATAGAAACAGGAACTTCAGTTTTTCTCAAAGATCGCATGGTGAAATCCTGTTGGATCACCGGTTGAGTTTGCAAGTATCACAAGAAATGATGGTTTTCAATTTCTTCTCCCTCTGGAAGATCATAATTGAGTATGTAATCTGCAAGGACATCTTTTTCTTTCCATCTTCGTATCCCTCTGAATTTCTTCAGTCCTGTGGGCCCATTGCCTCTTTCAAGCGTCTCTTTTCACGTGTTACATGAAATAAGAAAGATTTAGAAGCACCACTATAAAATATTGGAAACTTAATAATCTCTACCATGTTGATTCAGATCCAGAAGTCCAAACAATTAATGTTCTTTCCTTTGTTTACAAAATTTTTACTTTGGAAGGCTGATGTGGGATTACCACGATCACAAGTTCAAAACTGTGTGACGCAGTCAAGAGCAGAAAAGAAATCTCAGTAATAAAGCAGTTGATTACCAGCATGCCTCTGTCTTTGATTAATAGTCTACTAAACTGTATGGCTCTGGAAAGCTAAGATACTTTATTTTTCTTTGTATTTCAAATATTTTGCCTGACCCATAATATTAGCTTGATAAATATTTGTTGAATAAGTGAAGGAGAAAATAAACGCATTTCGAATCCAACTTTCACCTTGAATAAGAAATCTTTTTAATGTCCTGACAAACCAGTATCCAAATTACATTTAGATTTAGTGTCATGAATCTCACCATTTCACAGTTTGTCCATTCTTCCTCTGAGTACTATATCCTACTCTCTTTGCTATTTTCTGGGAGACCTTGGGCAGGGAATTTAAATGCTTCTAGAGTCAATCTTATTATCTGTACATTTATTATATGATTGTAATGCTTACTTCAAGACTGTCCTGAGAATTAAATTACTTAACATGTAGGAAAAATTCCAGTGTAGTGTTGGGCTCACAGTTTGTTCTCAGTACATTGGAATTCAATGTTAAATAAGTTATCTTTTCTTTCACTCAATCAGTTGCCTAAAACAAATGTGCACATTTGGACCATACTATTCTCGAACCACTTATTTTTTTTTCCTGGCTCTTTCATTTGACTTTGTTGTTATTAAAAGAAGAGAGATGTATCTTTAATTTATTAAACCGAGCAGACGATTTCTAATTAAACCTAACATGTCACTTCTTCCTTGCTTTCTTTTGCTTTTCTGGGTTATAAATGTAAGCTAAAGATATTATTTTCTTTTGTTTTCAGAAGAGACTCATGGACACCAGGACTTTGCAGCCTAAAATGTTTACTTCTTAAATTCTTTTTCATATTTAATTGAACATTTTCCTTTATATAGAATTGTAGATTAAATATATCTTCTGAGATATTTAATGCTTTTTTTCTGACATACACGGGTACTAATGAGAAGTCTGATGCCAATCTACTCCTCTTTTCTCTGAAGATTACTTTTTTTCCCCACTGGAAGAAATTTATGACTTTGTGTTTGGAATTTTGAAATTTCACAATTCTCTCTTTGGGTTTGTTCCTCTTTTCATTTTTCCTGTAATCCATGAAGTCCTTCAATTTGAGTCTGTTTTTTCAGAGATTTCTTTTATACTTTTATATTATCTCTGTCACTATTTATCCAATCAATTGTCTCTCTCCTTTCTTTCTGGTCCTCCAATGGTCTTGGGCCTTCTAGATATAATTAATTGACACTTACATTTTCTAATATTTTCCATTTCCCAGTGTTATAAATTTCAATATTCTGGAAGATGGCCCTGTCTTTATCTCCCAGTTTACTAATCCATGATCCTCCATTTTACTAGGTATTCTTACTGATTCTTTTCAATTAATTTTGGCAATTGTACTTTCAGTTTCCAAAAATTTTTTCTTGTTTATTTCTTGTTCTTTTTTATGGCAGATTGTTTTATTTTAGGTATGGAACATTCCCCAAATCTCTCTGGGGTTACTAACATGGATTTAAATAAAAAATTTGTATATTTTTGCATTTTTTGCATCCTTTACTTTTCTCTGTTGAGACTTTATAACTGATGAGTCTCAGGGTATCATTAATATTTTTTAATTAGCTGGTAAGCTGACGAGTCTTTTCTAGCAGGGTTTGCTCTGCTGTTCTGTGAGTATTAACCTAAAGGCCCCTGTGGACAGAGAACTGACTGGGCTCTAGTCCAGCTGCCGGGCCGCTCTCCATTAGATTAAAATCTCTTTTTCTAAAGCAGGCAGGCTGGCAATGACAGTAGGGTGAAGGACTTGCCTTTGGGGAAGTAGTACTTTGATTTATTTTACTCTGGGTAAAACTGCTTCCCCTTCCTTATCCCCAGTTCCCAGCTCCACTGAATAGATCTAGAATCATCCCCTGCTGTTTTCTGCTCTTCTCTCAACCCCTGTAACTGCCATTTGGGACCATTCAGGAGAATCTGCTGCACAGATTAAAGGTGAGATCTTCAGCTGGGAAAACCACCACAGTCAGCTGCTCTGCACGTGCTGAGGAGGGGTGGGGGCTGAATGACTCAGCAGGTCTGTAAATGGGTCTTCAGTCCAATTCTGGCAAGGCCACCTGGAGTTCTTTCCTGCTCTCTGTAATTCCTAACTCCAGGTTGAGAACTGCTTAATTTCATTTTTTCACAACTGAGAACAGCTCCAATCGCCTGTAACCTTCACCCATGCATTTCAGATGTGATTTCTTTGATCTAGACTGTAATTCTATACAACCCTGTCTCCTCATTGTCTTTTAAAATTTTGTTAGCATTTCTTGTCTGCTCCTGGCAGACAACTTTTCTACTTTTAGCACTCATGGGTTTACTTTTTTTGGTAATATCTCTTTACTATCAATAGTATATTGGAAAAAGGCTGTTTAGTATACCATATTATAAAAGAAAAAAGTATTTTATAAATATGATTTAACTATAGACACAATTCCTTAATGTTGACAACTGTACATCAATCGTTTTGATAGAAAGAGGTGGTAATCAAGGAAAGTTTAATAAAGGGGAGTTATTTCCAAGTTTGAACCAAATTCAGGGAAGCCAATTTAAGGTGGAATAATACCATGGGGCTAGTTAAAATGGGGAGGGTAGGTTTACACTTACTGCCTTAAAGGGGCACTAAAGAGTCAAGAGGAACGAGTAGTTACTAGAATCCAGAAGAATAACTGATGAAAGGTGTTAAAAGATAAACTGAAGCATATTAAAAATTTTAAGAGTTTATTTGAGCAAAAATCCCTTTGAATTGGGCAGTGCCAAACCAGGAGTGGTTAGGAGCACTCCACTGGCAGGAGCTAGGGGAAAGACTTTTATACAGAAGAGGCAGAAGCAAAGCAAGGAAATTATTTGATTGGCTATAGCTTAAGTGTTTGCCTTATTTGGAAAGCCTAGTTGGATGTTTGTGATTAGTTGTCCTTAGATTTTGATTTCTTAAACTTGAGGCTTAGGTTTTGGTTTACTTATGGAGGCTGCTAAGGTATTAGAACCACCTCAGTCTAAGGCATCCTTGTTTAATTAATTTAATAAAGGGTTGTCCTTTAGGAGCTGTGACCTTTGATAGAGAGATAGGGTCAACACACAAGAAGGATGGGGAAATCAATGCTTCATCTCACTCCTCTTCCCACTTCCTCTGATCTGCTCTTGACTCCCATTAACTGAACACAACTGGCAGCTAGAAGGTGAGAAAGCTCATTGAAATCTTTTGTGTAGCTCAGCCTCCAAGGACACAGAGCAGGCAGAAAAAGACGGAGGGTGGATCTGGACAGACAAATGGGAAATATCCAGCAGGGCTCACCCTTCTGCATCTATTCTTGTACTTAGTCCAGATGAAATCTTGTGTGCTAACACAAGGACCACCCAAACTCCCATCAGCTGTGTTGATGGCAATTCAGTGATCTACCCACCTGAAACTTAAAACAGAAGATATCACCAGTGTGCTCCTATAAGGGAGGAAAGTGAGGGAGAAGGGAAAGCGAAAAGTAAACAAATAACATAACATCTTACTGCTGCGGTCCCCATTTCTGTTGCAAGTCATGAGGCATAATTTGGTAATTATATTTTCCTTTTTTCATTACTCAGTCCATGCTTTTTTGTTTTTTGATTTTTTTACCTTCCCCAGGACCTCATCTGTACGGTGTTCTTTACCTGATGAGGTGATCCTGCATGACCTGGGTCCAGGGTGGTCCTGTCTTTATTGCGTTTCTGTAATTACCATTGACCAGGGCTCTTGGGAAAGGAAGTACCAAGAAGCACTCCAATAAATGCTCTGGATTTCCCACATTGGTCTCTTTGTTCTAGTTGTGTAGCAGGAACTCAGTTTCACTTTGTGATTGGGATGAATCACTTCAGTCAACACATTATCTTCTCTTTTTGTGTACTCAATGGTCTGAGGAGCCATGAATGGCCCAGAGTAATCTCAGCTTCCAATTAAACAGACTGTGACTCTGTTTCCTGATGGAAACGTTTCTTCCTTAAGGAATACAGCTCCAAACCCACTTAACTTCAGGTTGTGGGGGCTGGAAGCAGGCATTCTTCCAGTGAGTTATTTAGGTAATAGTATAAAAGTTTATTCTTACCTCTACATTTTAGTTCCTTTTCCTATATATTCTGGTTATAAGAGCGATGGCTCCATATATTAAGCACTGGGTTAAGTCATATAACATGTCCGATGGGACAGAATTCCAAACTTGTAGATTGTTGTTTTCCATTTGGTGAGTTAATTGAATCCTTAGTTGGCCATGACATTGTTACATCATGCCAGCAGCTCTTGGGCACATGGTCAGACCAGTAAAATCTGTGGCTATGAGCCCTTTGTCCCATCTCCTCTTTAAAATGAGTCTCCTTTTGGGAGATGATGTTGTTTGGACTTCTCTGAGAATACTGGAGACCCTTTTAAGGGCACAGCAAAGTAAAGAAAAGTGGAGAGTGGATTTGTAAGGGCAAATGGAAAGTATTCCAGGACACAGGTAAACTTTACTGGTTGGAAAGAAGAAAGAGAAGGAGAAGCTGAGGAATAAGTGAAGGGGGAGGGGAAGGAGGGGTGAAACTGGATTAGAGAAAAAATAATTTACTAGGGAGAAAAGCAGATAGGTTACCAGTAAGACAATTTTTTTCTTTTGACTTTGTTTTCTTAAAATTATTAGGAAAAAAGGATAATATGGATTCCAGTTAATAAGCAAATCTTAATGGAGAAAAAATAATAAGTGAACTTTTAAAAGAACATCATGATGGTAACTCATATTTAAGACAAGAACAATAGAGTCTCTGCCATCGAAGCTGTTCTGTTAGTTGTGATGAAAGAAAATAGTCCAAGAAGTTTTCCTCAACTAGTGAAAGAATCTGTTATTCAGTCAACTATCTCCCATGTGCCATATACTACTCAAGGTCCCAGGTATAGGGGAATGAAAAGCCCTTGCCCTCAAGAAGACAACAGTCTGCGAGGTAAACAGAAATGCAACCCAACGTATCTAATACAAAGTGACAATTACTATGTACAACTTGTGATGTGACCAAAGGGAAAAATGTTGGCCCAAAGTGACCAGATGGGAAGAAAAAAGGGTCGGGGTGAGTTCAGAGATAATTTCACAAAATTTTTCACTCTTGGGGATGACAAAGGTATTATCCTAATAAACAATAGAAGGAAAAAAGAGATTACAGGCAGAGATGAAAGGAAATGCAAGTATAGGGAGGTATGAGCTATTTAGGCCAGCAGTTCAGTATGGTCCTCATGGATTACGTGAGAGGGAAGGAAGTAGGGAATAAGTTTGGGGAGGAAGAAAGAGACAGGAGGCTGATGTAAATTGTTGATATTTCCCCTTTTGTTATTATGTACAGATGACTGGTATCTGAATGTTCTTAGACTCTACATTCATGAGAATAACATAAGCCACAAATAGATTTTCTCTCTTCTTACATATTCTAAGAAGCAGTAAAATTCTGGATCTTACAATACTTGCTTTGTTGATAGTCATGGATCTATTGTCGACAACCGTTTGCATCTTCAGCCTCCTAAAAATTATGATAGATGAATCATTAAGGTTGCTACAGTTCAATCATATTATACTGCTAAATAATATAAGTAGATCTGTGGCATGTTAATTTACTGGTTAAATAAGTTATTATTATATTGTTTCTCAAATCAATTTTAAACTATTCCAAATACAGTGATGCGCCACATAATGACATTTTGGTCAACAACAGACTGTATATACGACGGTGGTCCCATAAGATTAATACCATATAACCTCGGTGTGTAGTGGGCTATCCTATCTGTGTTTGTGTAAGTGCACTCTATGACATTCACACAACAACGGAATCTTCTAACTACACATTTCTCAGAGCACATCCCTATGGCTAAGTGATGCATGACTCTATACAGAAAATACTAATGTAGCCAATATTACATTGAGTTATTATTTGTGAATAATAGCATTAAAATAACATATACAGTAACAAAGATTTGGAGACAAGAAAATTTGGAACACTGTACAAGAGTTTGAATCTCTTTCATATGGATTTCTTATCAAAGTCTTTAATGATGTATTGGTGTGCCCGTGAAATCATGAGGACATTTCTAGTATTAGGAATATTTAAGTTATTGATGTTACAGCTTACATATTTTCATCCTGTGTATCCAATAACAAGTTATTATAGTTATGGTTATTTTTAATAGATTTGCTTTTAACTTTTTAAGTAGAGTTATAAGTGAATTTCAATAAATTTCTGAGCATAATTTTAAATTATTACTTCACCTAACTTTTAAATAGAAAGAAACATGCTTTTGTGATTAGAAAGTAATTGACTATGAGGAAAGCAACTAAGTAGTTAAAATTAAATGGTATATGTGTATTCATCATTGGTACACGACTTATTCATCATACAACTGACCCATTATGAATTTTAGTTTTAATTCCTACCTCATTAAGTTTAGTGATCTTTTCTGGCTTTTATATATAAAATCATATAACATGACAGAGACGAATACTTGAGAATTTACATGAAGCACTTTAATTTATAAAGTTTTAAGGAATTCCACTAGATTATTTCAAAACTTCCACCCATTCTTAGCTATCTTCTATCTCAAATACTTATGATCACTGAAGACAAAAATAAAATGTGTCCTTTATGGAGGGACATGTGAAGATTGCCCATGGTTTTTCATGTTTTCTCTATGAAAGAGAACAAGCAAGGTCTCTAGGGCCTGAAGCTGGGACATTTAGCTATGCTTACATTCTTCTTTTTTGGTGAGGAAGGTTGTCCCTGAGCTAACATCTTTGCCAATCTTCCTCTATTTTGTATGTGGGACACCGCCACAGCATGGTTTTAAAGAGCGATGTGTAGGTCCACGCAGGGAGTCCAAACTGGCAGATTCTGGGCCACTGAAGCAAAGGGCGTGACCTTAACCACTATGGCGGCCGGGAAAGCCTCTCAGCCATGCTTACATTCTTAAAGAGAGCTCGAGAACAAACAGTTCAAGGACATACGTGACATATCCCTAAACTTTTCCTAGCAAGATTGCAAAATTGTTTTTAGTGATTGATGTATTTAGTTTTTATTTTTTTCTAAGACCACGAGTGGCAAAATGCAAGTATAACTATTGCTGTTTTAATTTCTTGTGTGGGAAAGTGTATTTTGTATAGACGTAGCAGGCTTTAATTTATAAAAGAAAGAAAGAAACATGACCCTGGTCTGAGAGCTGCGGATTGAGGTTTTTCTTTTCTGCTGGGCATACTCGTGCCTGACCAAAAAGAGCCCAGCAACATTTTAATATAGAGCACTTGTGTGCATGTTTACACACAGACACACTCACTCACAGATTTGCATACACAGTTAATTAACTTCACTTTCAAATGGCTGAGCAAAATCAAAGGAGGAAAACAAAGCTTAGCTATGAAATTGCGAGCATCAGGAGTAATTCTCATGAAACAGAATGACATTCTTCTAAACCACTGTCATTCAGCAGCTTCAGAATTTGGATAGATAATTTATATAAGCAATTCTGTTCTGTCTTTTCCCGGAATGTCTGCTGGTTGTTTTCCTTAGTGATCTTAACAAGGAAGCCAATGTGACATTAGCTCCTTTTTATGAGGCTGTCTTCTCTTGAATCCTTCCTTTCACTCTACACCGTGCAGGCCACCCAGTCTGGAATCCTTTCTAGAACAAATTGAGATATTTATTTCTTTGTTTATTTATTTATTTATTTATTTTTTGAGGAAGATTGGCCCTGAGCTAACATCCGTGCCCATCTTCCTCTGCTTTATATGTGGGACACCTACCACAGCATGGCTTGATGAGCAGTGCCATGTCCGCACCTGGGATCCGAACCCAGGACCCTGGGCCACAGAAGCAGAAAGTGTGAACTTAACTACTGCGCCACCAGGCCAACCCCTGAGATATTTATTTTAAAAAGAAAAAAGAGGTATAAAGGAGGTTTCTCCAGAAGATATTTGATTATAATTTTTACCTTGGGAAAAGGTATTATATATAAATATTTTAAATATCCTCATCTAATATATAGCAACATAGTATTCATATTAGCAGAGTCAATTCTCTATTAACATTTTGCCTATGAATACTTGTATATCCTATTAATATGCAAATTATATACTCCTGAAATTTATACTAATGAATAGTTTTAAATTAAATTCATGGATTGTGTTCTTTTTCCGGTTAAAAATTCAAGACTTTGATCTATTTCTTTCCTAATTAGAAATTATTATAAAATTTATCAGCTTAATGAACCACAAATAATCAACATTAATTAAATAACCATATGCATTAGCTGAGAAACTTTCAGAAATATGTGTGAGAGAGTTAAAGCTAAAATCAAGTTAAGACATTTCCATTTAAAATTCTTTTGACATTCTGGATACTACAATAATGTCAAGTTTAAACTTGAATGTATTTCACTATCTTTAATAGTACTGTAAAATAATAATAGAGTACTAGTAGTTTCAATATCATTAACAATAATTTAATGTCATAATAGCAATGACAGGTGAAGAGAAGAGACCTCAGAAATGACCTTCCAATATTCCTGCTGGGGCCTTTTAAATATCTACTGATTCCCAGGCCTTTCCATGTGTTATCAGTGTGGAATTTATGAATTCAGTCTCAGTTTCAGAGACACTTGGAACAGAGACTAGACTAGATGGGTGATGAGTGAGCGTGTGTGTCTATTTGTGTGTGTGTATTATATCATTTCTTTGCATATGCTCTACTTTAAAGAAAGATAACAGTAAAAGGAGAAGTACTCTTTCCACTCCTACGTTGCTGTCTTCTGGAATATCAGAGGACTGGCAGCAGTGAGAAGAAAATTTGGACATGCTCCAATGACTTCTGGAACATTCAGCCTCAGTGCTCTCAGCTTCCAAGAGTGAAGCAAGGACTTTGAGTGACATCTGGCAGTCCTTTCAAGAACTTATATAATTAAATATTTTTTTCTCTTTCAAGCAAAAATTTTTAATTAGGTTTATGTCAATTATTTATTGTCCGTGCAAACTTTAGCAGTCACAGAACTCTTGGCTGCTAATTTGGCTTTGTGACTGATATGACACCATGTCGTAGTGCACTGAGTGGTGTCCATTCACATTCAGTCTCCTGACCTAGGAGATTTTGTGTCTCAGGTGGGCCAAAAAAAATATGTACACCATCACCACGGCACCTAGAATCAACCTTTTCTTCTGAGGGAGCCCAGCTCCCTCAGAGATCATTTAAACATTTATTTTAAAGAACCAATTTTAAAGCAACTACAGAAATTAAATAGAAGTGTCAGTCATGGTCACTGAAAACTCAATATTGCCACCAAAGTGGGATAAGATGTTTATGTATGTTGTTTTCATACATTTTACGTGTTTCACATAATATAATTTCATTAAGAGCCTAGTCAAAGCCATTTTCTTTTACAATTTCTGTAGCAATCAATCTAAGTTTGGAAGAATAATATTCTTTTCATGACCCTATTGCAATAATCTTTAGCTATAATCTTGGCAAATAAAAATATTTTTAATATTTCAAATTTTTGATAGTGAATAAGCAACTTGTATAACTGATGTTTTATATGTCTAAATGTGACTTTAAATGTACAAATAATTAGAAAAATCATAAGAGCTAACAATATGTGGAACTTACTGCGTACTAGGATTTTTTAGGTGATTTTACATACATACTAATTTGTTTAATTCTCTCAACCACCACATGAGGTAGATATGATTGTTATTTATCCATGAGTAGTTGAGAAAGATTATGTAAATTTCCCAAGTCACACAACTAATGAGCCTGAGAGTTGTGGTTCCAACCTAGGTTGTCTAGCACACTTCAAAGGAAGGCTAACATAAAATAGAAAATTCAGTGCAAGTGCTTGGTTAAAAAAAAATGAAACAAAACAACTAAGATTAATAATGGCTTTGTCCAGCTTTGGCCTTTGAATAATTTAATAGCTATATAAGAAAAAAAAGAAGATACGCAACCAGGATGTGTGGTGATACTCTAAATACACAGGCAACTTTAGCCACACATCGCTAAGTATATAGGAAAATAAATTTAGAGAGCAAAACGCACTTTGAAATATAGAGCACCTGATATTTGCAAAAGGTGGCTGATGCTGTTAGAGAAGGTAGAAGTAAATGATGTGTTTTTCACCTCTTGGTTAATCAATGACTAAAATAACCTAATTCCTAATTGCAAACCAGAGTAGTTAGTTGAGTGCATTCATTTTTAACTTTAAAAGTTGTTCAAACACAGCCTCAGGTGTTCAGAATTTCCTTGTCAACCAATGTTCATTCTTTCAAACTTACTCCAGTCATCAACCAAGCCTCGATTCACATTTTGATTTTGATAGAAGAATAAATATTTGCTTTCTTAAGAAGTCTAAAATAAGTTGGTACTTCTCATAATTCAAGTTTAATTTTAGTTTTGAACACAGCTTGAAATTTCTAAAAGTACCCTACGTTGTAAAGTAAGACCTAAAGTCCGAAAGATTTTAAATTCAACAACTTGTGGTGTTTTATTTTTATGATATCCACACTAGGTCATTTCTATGTCTTCAGAAGACGTGACTTCAGCTCTGTGCTCCTTTTTAAAGAAGAAATTTCCTCTTTGTTTTCGGAGAGATAAACTAACGAATTACGTATTCATAAGTTCTTGGATGGAACGTGTAGGCATAATAGAGGCATATATCTGGACACAAATATAGCATTGAGATTTTAATTGCTAATTTAAAATGGCTTTGCATTTTATAGACAAAAACTTTAAAATTATGTTGTAAAATATCATATGAAAGTGAGCAAATATGTACATGAACAATATAAAGAAGAATAAAATGAACATTTGTGTATTCAACGTTTAACTTAAAAAGATAGATCATTATCAGAACTTTTGAAACCTTCCATGCCCTTCCATCTCAGATCCTCTCCTGCCTCCATAAATACCAGTTTAGTTAGTAGAAAACATCCTCTATGTTCTGTGACAACTATTTTTTGGCTTTTCTCTGTGGATTTTTTCGCAAATGTGTTGTTTTGTTTTTTGTGTTGTCAACTTCACATAAGTCAAATCATTCAGTATGTTCTGTGAGTTCCTGCTTTGGTTCAACATTTATGGTTGACAACTTCAGTCACACTTTTGCATGCAGATGAACTTCATTCATTTTCACTGCTAAGTGGTATTTTGCTGTAGGGCTATGCCACAGATGATTTATCTTATCTTTTGTTGAAAGATAGTGTAGTGTTTCTAATTACTGGATTTTATAAAATAAAATCTTTGACAAATTTTCTTATATCTGCCTCTGAGGACAAATGGACAAGAATTTCCTTAAGATATGTTCTGGGATCTACGACAGAAATTGCTTCATCACAGCGTATAATCAATTCAGTTTAGTAATGTTGATTATTTTTCCAAATGGTTTCAATGATTTATACTTACATCAGTTGTGGATGAGAGGTTTTGTTGTTCCACATTCTTGTCAAAACTTAGTATTATACAGACTCATTTTTGTTAAACTGGTAATGGGTGAAATAGTTTCACTTTGAAATTTCAGTTTTGTTTTCCTGATTTGCAGTAAGATTGAGCATTTTTTGTGTGTGTTTATCGGTAAGAATTTATCCACGCTTTCCCATCAAAGATTTCCCATCAAACATTGATTCAGTGGTTGAAGATTCACTCCAGGGTATTGAGTTAGGTCCCGGAACTTCTTATCAGAAGTCCCAGAAAACAAAGTGAAAAGTTTAGCACAAGGCACTATCAGGTTGATCCTGCACAAAACTGATGAGAATTGACATCGTGCTGGCTGCTGTGACCCTGGGAACAAAGAAAGTTGAGACCAAGGGGATCTGAAGTGTTGCATAAGGCGTGTCTGACTCTAACATCTTTTGTGTGTGCTGGAAAAACAGATCTGGGAAAAATGTCCCAACTGAATTTGAGGCCATTTAAAGACTCTCCAATGTGTCCCTCTTGCCACTGCACAGTATTGCCAGGTGCTAGACTTCACTCTAGTTGCTCTTTCATCAGCATTAATGTCGCTTCTGCATTGGAAATGCAAATCTGCAACAACTATGGCCTGCAAACCTCATGCATCTTCTGCCTCTTGTACGATTAAGTGCAAGCTCCGCACGGAGCCTGCTTCCTTGTCACCCTACCCTGAATTAAAGTCACCTATGAATACATTTGCTTACAGGAGACTCAGCTATTTTCTAGAGGCGTGATGACTGGGAACATGTGTTTTGAATTCTTTATTTGAGAGGTGGGACTTCCCAAATATAGAAAGGTTATTCAAAAATGATATGCAAACATGGGTGTAAAAATGTCTACCACAGGCTTCTGGGAAAATTCTTCTTCACTCCTGAGATGGAGCCACTGGAAGCCTCTGCCTTTTTCACTAGACATGAATGTGGGAGTGTATGGTCTCCATTGCTGCTTATGGCCAGCCCACAAGCATGAGAGAATTGATTTCAGGAGAAAACATGCAGTGTAGTCAGTAGAATGGAAGATGGAATTGATGACCTGTCCACTGGATCAGTCAAGCTGGAGGCCCACATTGACCCTAGACTTCCAGTTTTGTGAGCTAAGATATTTTCTCCCTGTTTACACCAGTTTGAGTTGCTTTCATTCTCTTTGCTGATGAAATAATCCTAAATCATACAGCTAGCAACTATTTTTGTTTATTTTTATGTGAAAAATCACCTCAGACTTCAGTCTAAAATTATTTACTTTAGAATGAAATTTCAGAAGATTGCAAATGTCTATCAATTATTTATTTATTTTGCTCAAGGAAAATTATGATAATAACATAATTATAAAAACCATATTACAAA
Source organism: Equus przewalskii (assembly GCF_037783145.1). NCBI lineage: Eukaryota > Metazoa > Chordata > Mammalia > Perissodactyla > Equidae > Equus > Equus przewalskii. The sequence continues at coordinate 25,443,782 of NC_091857.1, read as the reverse complement.
ACTTGCTTTATCTTTTTTAAAGTTCATTCATGAGATTAACTCACTTTATACCCTCCACAGCTGGGTGATGTAGGAAGTTCATGTTGCACTTTACTCACTTTAGATCTGAAGAAATTGTGGCTCAGAAAAGTTAATTCACTTTCCCAAGCTAATATGGTTAGTAAGCGAATAAATTAGTTTGAGAACCTAGGTCTTCTCAGACACAGTCAAGCAGAAATTTGTTAAAAAACACTTATATAATCCATATATATGCCACATAAGCTAATGAACCACATTCATTAAGCAAAATATATTTAGGTTACTTTATTCTATCTACAAAAGAAGGTAGTGCCTACTTTGGTGAAAAATCTCTCTCATGAATCCAGTTCCATGCTCTGTCATGTCATGGGCTTCACAAGACTTCTGGAGCCTGGTTGAAATGGGAAAATGATTTAGTAGGACTCCAATCCCTTACCTGGATCCTTTACTCACATACTATGTTGGCCAATAAATGTCATTTGTCATATTGAAGATTTAATTTTTTGCAATTTCTAGATTCAAACTCCTCTTTCCCTTGGTGCCATGAGGAGAGAATTAACAACATATTTTTTAAGTTATGAAACATTTTCAAGAAAACCTATAAACATGATTTCTGATCATTTCTCATACAATTATTTCAATCAACCAATCAACAAATATTTATTTATTATATGCCATGTGTCAGCTAGTCTCAGAAGACGCCAGTGCATAGGATTGCTAAAGTCCTTCCTCTCATCAAATATATATATTTTTTGAGGGATGTAAACAACTATTTATACAATTACAATACAATCCATGAGGAATTGTGCTGGGTGAAGTAGGAACATACAGCTTGAGCCTAGGCTGGCTAAGAGGAAGAGTGGGTAGGACTAGCATGTGAAGGGTCATAGGGAGCAAGAAAAGTTCTCCAGGCAGAATTAGTGAAGCTCTGAACAATAGAGAATGAAGGTTTATTTGCAAATCTGAAGAAATTGAAGAGCAAGCCCCCCAGTGCAATGGTGGAGAATCAGGGCTTTGAATTTAGACTTTTCTGAGCCCAAATCAGAGCGTTATCCTTTTCTAACTGATAAGACATTATGTGACATGGGAAATGTTACTTCACTTTTCAAATGCCCAGCTTTTGAAAAGAAAATTAGGCCTACTTTGAAAACCTTTAGCGAGCGTTAAAGTTGGTATGTAAAAGCATCAGGGACAGTATCTGGCCCATCATGAGCTCTTGTTGTATGCTCTCAAGTTCACGGTGGCCAGGCTGTAGAGAGAGCTAGTGGGAAGAACTCTGGGAGGGGCATTCAGCCCACGATAGCCTTGTAGGCCACGTTCAGAATTTGGACTTTGTCCTAAGAGAAACGGGGAGAATCTGAAGGGCTTTAAAACAAGAAGTTATACCATCAGATTTGCATTTTGAAAAAATTTAATATTGAGATGTAGCCACGTAGTACTATAAAAAATGAAAAATATTTTATTTTGTGAGGTATTATGAAGATAAGGCTGAATAAAAACAAATATGTTATCCACGGCAGCAACAAAAACCAATACTCTTTAGAAATGTGCACCTTATATATTTTGTCCTATACGTAGTAAAGTCCTGACAGCCACATAGGATCCTTAGAGACCCACGTATATACAGAGGATGTCTCTGGACCACCAGACCATTACACAACTTCTTCACAATTCTTAGGAACAAGTATGGCCATTCCAGTGTTGACATATCCACATGTGCAGAAGAGTAAAAATCATATACCTAGAAGATAGTCAGAAATTTTGATTACCCTTAAATTCAGTATTGTAATATTTGTGACTTTTATATACTTAGATTGTTGTTGCCTGTTACTTATTATATTCTGTGATTACATTCAATAAACGTTTGTTGAACCAGTTTACTGCAAATTATTTTACTTTTATACTTTCACTTATTGATTTTATTCATATGTTGTCCTAACACATGGTATAAAATTGTGTGTTCCCTGTTAGACTATTTACTCTTTTCTATTTCATTGCATAGGATATGTACCAATAAATATTATTGACATTACATTTCTTATGTGCTCTCATATTTCTCTGGGTCAAAATTAGTAATTTTTTTCTTCTCTACAACATATAACTGCCAGTGTTTTTCAAAAGTATGATTAGAGGACCAATTATATAGGAAAAATCTAAGGAAGAGGGAGTCCTTCCTACAAATGCACATTCTTGAGCCCTACCCCACATTCACTGAATCAAAACATTCTGGGTATGGGTTCCTGGAACCTGCGTTTAAAAAAAATTGTTTATGTGACTGTTACGTGAATTAAGTTAGAAAACCACTTTAGAATGTGTGTGCAACTCTTCTGTTACTTGAATAGAATTGAGTCATCTCATTGTTGCCTTTTCTATAAGTATTACCTGATTGGCAAAACAATATCGATGATAGAATATCTTGATTTCTGCTAAGTTAATTAGAAAAACAATCTCAGGAAGCCTTGATAGATAAGCAAGTGCTATAGTTTGAATGTTTGTGTCCCTCCAAAATTCACGTGTTGACATCCTAATGCCCAAGGTGATGGCATTAGGAGGCGAAGCCTTTGGGAGGCAATGAGGTCACGAGGGCTGAGTTCTCATGAATGGGATTAGTGCCTTCTGAAAGAGGCCTCAGAGAGCCCCCTTGGCCCTTTCATCAAGTGAGGAAAGAACTACAAGTGTGCGACCTAGAAAAGGACCCCTCACCCAACCATGCAGGCACCCTGCTCTCAGACTTCCAGCCTCTAGAACCATAAGAAATAAATTTCTATTGTTTATAAGCTGCCCAGTCTGCGGTATTTTGCTATAGCAAACAAAGACAGCTGGTAATATAGACATAGACTAAGTAACTTCTATAAAGACAGAGAGATGATAACTTGAAGATTGTGACCCTGAAACGCATGCTCAGATGGTATGTACTTGGCCTCATCTAACTTTTTTTCTTTTTTATGTGATTATTTTAATGAATGACCTAATATTTTCATGTGACCCAAGGCTGGGAGGAAGAGCTAATTTTAAGAATCAAGATTCAAAAGGGCATCCACAGGCTGAAATAAGATTCACTAATATTAAACTTCAAATATAAAATCCCATACTAAGTTAAAAACATCCATTATGTAAATCCAAGATGTGGAAAGAGTTGGACTAAGGACAGTTTGTTTGCAAAAGGCAGATGTCTTTTAGTTGATTGCAAGCTACATATGAATCAATAATATGAAGTAACTGCCAAAAATGGAGAAATCATTTTTACTTTAATTATAATGTTTCAGCAACAACAAAAGTAAGTATAAAAACTATTGTATTGCCATCAGCATTTCACAACTTCAATTGTTTCATATTCTCTTCCTGGCCTTGACCACATACAAGCACAATTCAAATCATAATATGCACATCATTATTTTATTTAATGTTGTTTTTCTATTTAATATCATATCATAAAGCTAATGTGATCCTAAGCTTCATTGATTGTAGTATAATGCTGAAGGCAAGGAAAATCACAGCAGGGTCTTGTTTTGTGCACGGCCACAGCACGTAGCACATCTGGAGATGAACTCCCCATGGCATGGAGTCTGGAAACATGGGGCCAGTGAGCTGCCAGGAAAAGAAGAGCCTTAGGGAATCATAAAAGCTGTTTTTATGGACTTGAAGGGTCATTTTGTGGATGAGGGATTACCAAGTACTTTTCGTTATTTTCCCTGTTTGTCTCTAGAGAGCACAATTAGGATCAATTCAATTCAATTCGATTCTACAAGCCCTTATCCATCATCTGTTATATTCTAGGCACTGGGCTTGGAGTTCAGGGCTAAACAGACAAGAAAGACACAATATCTGCACTCATAGATCTTGGAGTCTAGTTTAGAAACAAACATGAAACTCCTTGTCAACTCCTTTTAAAGCTCCTGAGATGAATTTCCAAGTGGCTTTCCTAAAGCATTAGGTCACATTTCTATCCCACCAGGATTATATGAGATAGCTGTTTCAACACATCTTTATAGAATCATTGTGTTTTATCTTTTTTTCTAGTTTTACATGAAAATAGTTTATCATTGCTTTTTCATTTTCATTTTTATTACTAGCAAGATAAAATATTTTTCAAACACTTATTAATAATCTATTATGTGATTTGGTTGATTGTGTTTTTTTCCCTGTAATTTACTGTAGGAAACTGAAAATTTTATATGTGTAGTCATAATAACATTTCCTAATTTCTTGTTTGAGTTATAAAACTCATTGAGGGTTCTTTTTAAATAAATACGTTTTTAATGTTATTTTCCCTTTGTCTTTTGACTCAGAACATTCACCATAATTCACAGAATTTATAATTTTTCATATTAATTTTTATTGAATTTTAACAATTCTTGAATCAATCTGGAATTCATTTTATTATGTAAGGGATGATTTAAATTATTATTTTTTTTCTAAATAGACAATCAGTTAGTTCCCCTAGTGATGCTTAGTAAAAAATCCTTCCTACGCAAATCAAAACTACAATGAAATATCACCTTACACTGGTCAGAATGGTTATAATTACCAAAACAAAAAATAGCGGATGTTGGGGAGGATGTGGAGAAAAGGGAACCCTCATACATTGCTGGTGGGAATGCAAACTGGTGCAGCCACTATGGAAAACAGTATGGAGATTCCTCAAAAAATTCAAAATAGAAATCTCATATGATCCAGCTATCCTACTACTGAGTATTTACCCAAAGAACTTGAAATCAGTGATCCAAAGAGATTTATGCATCCTTATGTTCATTGCAGCATTATTCACAATAACCAAGATGTGGAAGCAACCCAAGTACCCTTCTACAGATGAATGGATAAAGAAGATGTGGTATATATACACAATGGAATACTATTCAGCCATAAAAAAGACAAAATTGTCCCATTTGCAACAACAAGGATGGACCTTGAGGGTATGACGTTAAGCAAAATAAGCTAGACAGAGAAAGAAAAATATTGCATGATTTCACTCATATGTGGAAGACAACAAATATATGGTTAAAGAGAACAGATTAGTGGTTACCAGTGGGGAAGGGAGTTGGGGGTTGGGCAAAAGGGTTCAAGGGGCACATATGTATATTGGTGAACAAAAATTAGTCTACCTGGGGTAAACACAGTGAAGTGTATTCAGAAATTGATAAATAATAATGTACATCCAAAGTTACACACTGTTATAAACTGCTATGATCTCAATAAATTACTTGAAAAAAAAGAATATCTAAATAAATGGAGAGAAAAGAAAACCCTTCCTTTCTCTGGTGATTTATAGTAATGCTCTTAATCTAAATAAAATTCTCATATGTAATAAAGTTAGTTTCTGAGTTATTTATTTGGTTTTATTGCTGTACGCTAATTGAGCTATGTCCATTTTCCTAACTGGTTGGATAATTCCCTCTTTGTTAGTTTTCAAAAAAAATATTCCCTTCCCTGGTTTTTCTTTAGATAATTTAGAAAGAGCATGGTAATATATTTTGGTTTGAATTATATTAAAATTATGAATTAACTTTAGAAAAACACGCGTCTTGACAATAGTGTTCATATTCATATATGGTCTGCTTTTTTATTTAAGTAGCCTTTTATTAATCCCAGTAAATTTCTTTCCTTTTTGTAAATTCACCACATCTAATTATTATTTTGTCATTTCTGTTGATCGTTAAGAGGGAATCTGGTGTGGCATTGTATTTTTAAGTAGCTGTTGGAAGTGAAGTGGAGCACAATACTTCTGCCGCATTTCACTGGGAAAAACTAAGTATGTGGCCCCACTTCAGTGCAAGGGAGTCTGGGAAATGTAGTTCCTGGCTGAGCAGTTGTTCTCAGCGCTAACAACTCTCCCTTCATCTCTTGTCCATTCTCTTTCCCTCTTTTATCTCTCTTTCTTTCTTTCTCTCTTTCTTTCTTTCCAAATATATCAGTGTACGTCACTGCCTTAGGAAATCAAGTAAAATGCACTTGTGGTAAGTGTATTTGACCATCTGTCTACCCCAGAGCATGCCACCCATCAATGTCCTTAAGAAGTCTTTCAGTGGAGTTACTCAGGGTGGAACAGACTGAGTTAAATCTGTGACTTTTCAAAAGATATGGCTTCTAAAGTTTCTTTCAGAGATAAATCCTTGACGACGACCAAGGCAAGTGGGAAATCGGCCTGCGGTTCAAAGATTCAGAAAGTCTAGTTTTCGCATCAAAAATTTTGTCCAAATTTCCCTCTCATCTCAATTTGCTGAAAGCTTCTGGCAATGGAGGCGTTAGCCCTCTTCTAATTCCTGTAAATGGAAAGCTCTATGTGCCTCAGGCTGTTTGGTTTCTGTGTCTCAGGGTCTTCATTGTAAAATAAGTTATATTGATAGTACTTATTTCTCAGAGTTTTTATGTGGACCATGAGAATAAAGTACGTGATTGGAAAGAGTTTGGTAAGAAGCGGCACACTTAGGTAAACAAGATTAGCTGATGGAAGTCATTGAAAGTACCTCCACCTGCTTAGTTTTTTCCCATTGAACACATCAGAATCTTGATTTTAACAATCAGTCAGGATTCATCCAATATCTGAAAGAAATCTTTCTATAAAACGTGAAGAAAACAATAGAAGGATTTTTTGGGATATGACTGCTCATGCTCCACAGAATGAGAACCACATTCACTTTACTGGATTCAAAATAATGAATGAAAGATAATTGTATAGAATGAGGTAAAAATAACATGCAAAGGGATTTGAGTTTCTTTGAATTTCTTCCTTCTCCTCTTGGGTGAAACCCCTAAACAAGGAATAGCTGGGACAATGCCTGGTCTCTATTTTGGTCCAGGCTGTTGCTTTCCTCCATCTATCTTGTATTCCTCAGGGGTTACGCCAGTCCACACTGAGCAGTTGCTTCCTCCCACCAGAGCTATTAAAAGTCACAGAACTACTTCTCATTCTCTGTCTGCCATTGTTCAATTTGATTTGAAAGTGACAGTCTGTTTTAATTATGTTGCAAAGGGGAAATTCACTGACACTACCCTGACACTAGTTACTCACACTGGTTGCCATCTCACAGTTACTGTTAGCCTGGGAAACCATCAGACTCTCTCTTTGCTTGGGCTGCCCTACACCTCTGTATTTCTCACTAATCTGGAGGAGCTGGGATCCCACAAGCCCCACACTGTTTTGCACAGGCTTCCTGCTATAACCTGGCCATGGGAAGAGTATCTCCCTCGTTAAGGACCAAGCTAAGAACACACTTCACCCTGGTGGAGGCATGCCACCACCATCACACCATTAGTTGCAATGCCTTTAAGACATTTACTAGGTTACCACGGTGCAGAATTTAACTACTATTCTTTTATAATCCATATTATGAGGGCGCAGGTTCACATATATTGATCCTTATTATTAATTGCCTATAACATTATGGAGAATTTCATGGGTAAGGATAGATGACGCAAGGCCTATCTCTCCAGAGCATTTACAGCAGTGAGAACACCCAAGTACTATTATTGCTGGATAATTAACATTCCTCAAGCTGTCTTTGGCATGGAATAAGTTATGTTTTAAGCATTTGAGTCACAAAGACCATCCCTTATGAAGAGAGAGTTTTAAGATTAAGAAATGACACTCTTGGGGCTGGCCCCATGGCCGAGTGGTTAAGTTCGCATGCTCTGCTGCAGGCAGCCCAGTGTTTCGTTGGTTCGAATCCTGGGTGTGGACATGGCACTGCTCATCAAACCACGCTGAGGCAGCGTCCCACATGCCACAACTAGAAGGACCCACAATGAAGAATCTACAACTATGTACTGGGGGGCTTTGGGGAAAAAAAGGAAAAAAAAAATAAAAATCTTTAAAAAAAAAAAAAAAGAGAAATGACACTCTTGCGGCCAGCCCGGTGGCCAAGTGGTTAAGTTCACACGCTGCGCTGCAGGCAGCCCAGTGCTTCGTTGGTTCGAATCCTGGGCGCGGACACGGCACCACTCATAGAACCATGCTGATGTGGCGTCCCACATGCCACAACTAGAAGAACCCACAACTAAGAATATACAACTAGGTACTGGGGGGCTTTGGGGAGAAAAAGGAAAAAACTAAAATCTTTAAAAAAAAACAAAAAGAAATGACACTCTTCATACCTCCAGGGTGCTTCACTGGATCGTTTGCTCATCACTCAGCCTCTTCACAATGTCATGGTTGGATAAATGAGTAAGTTGTGTGCCATCCGCTCCAGCCCCCGAAAGGGAACATCATCAGATACTAACGCCAATGTTAATAAAGTGAGTAGAAAAACAGAACTTCTTTGAACAATTAATACTCATCATTACACGTTGAATAAGACACAATTGTTTTTCAAATTGAAATTTTAAAATAAGATAATTTGTTTCAGCTTGAATGAATTCCCCTGGGACTATTAAAATATCTGCAAAATTTATATGTTGAAATATTGAATTAGAGAAAGTGACGAGAAGACTTTGTTTCAAAGTTTACGTGCCACTGCTAAATCCTAAATGAGAAAATTATTCTAAACAAAGTAATACAAAATTTTCTGTCGAGGGGGCATTTGACATGTGGTAACTAATGGAAACTTGTTAAGCAGGGGCTGAACTGGAAGGAGTCTATTTTTCACGGGTAACAAGAGCCTGGAGGTGGGGCATCCAAGACTACCATGGTAACTGTCCATGCTGTCAGATATTTCTGCTCATTCCAGGTTTCTGGTTCACTCTGCTTGGCACATGGCCTGTAACCTCAAGCTTCTCTATCTCAGCATATCCTGACAGTGTTCCGAGGGAAGAGCGAAGGGCCAAAGGGCAAAGTCTGAAGGATAACTGCCAACCGACTCTGTCTTTCTCTTGCTTATGGTGTGCAATGTACAGCCAGTTGTACTTCTGTGCTCCCCAGGGCTATATTTTCCTCTTTATGAAGATTTCCCTGGACCAAATGTTCACACATCTGGGTACCATGGAACACAGCACAAATGGGCTATGGCCTGCATGTCTCATTTGAGATCACGTCCCACAGAAACCATTTATTCAGTAATCACAGAAGCAAGATTGTTCTTTCTGACCAGCTTTCCAGGAAATCACACTCAATGACTTCCTTCCAATTTCATTGGCCAGAAGCGTGACAGGTGGCTGCCCCAGTGGTATTGAATTCTGCAAAGCTAACAGCCCAGGATAGAGAGGACCCCAATTGGTGTATGTTGCCATCTCACAGAAAAGTAGAATTCGGTGAGTAAAAAAAGAAAAGAAGAATGGACATTAGGCAAGACACTAGTAGTGTTGGCCACAAATAATGAAATAGATCCTCAGAAAAATAATATTCATCAGGTTCCAGAATCTCTTTTAAACTTTGATTAGTGAGATATGTATCCCTTTCTACTACTTGCAGAGTAAAAGAAATTTTCCATAGATGAGATAGGGCGTGACTTAACATATGATGATGTTCCCTTGGTCAGCTCAGGAGCTTACTTACTATACTTTTGATTATTCATCTTCTGACAAATGAAAAACAAGGAACGTCTAAAATGGCTTCTGCTATTTCGTTCATGTCCTTCTATAACTGATATATTCAGTACTTCTGGGATTAAAGAGTTAAAGGAGAAATTCATATATTAAAAGTGAATTAGGGGCCAGCCCGGTGGCATAGTGGTTGAATCTGAGTGCTCCACTTCAGCCACCCAGGGTTCATGGGTTAAGATCCTGGGTGTGGACCTACACACCACTCATCAAGCCATGCTGTGGTGGCATCCCACATATAAAATATAGAAAGATTGGCACAGATGTTAGCTCATGGCCAATCTTCCTTAAGCAAAAAGGGGAGGATTGGCAACAGATGTTAGCTCGGGGCCAATCTTCCTCACCACCCCCCAAAAAAATCAATTAAAAGTAACTCAAATAATTACTTTCACATTTTACAAACAGGATTAATCATTTAGATGTAGAAGGACAACAAAACTTGAGTTTTATTTGTTGTCTTATTTTGTACCAACATTAAAAATTAAATATACCTTAAAATAAGTTTTAAAACTAATGTTATCCATTAGAAAATATGCAAAATGTTTATTTCATAAGTGTTGCATAAATATTTTCATGAACTATCTTTACCACCACCAATTTACATTCCAATTTATAAAGAAAACAAAATAAGTTTTGGGTAAATTTTAGCCCTTTTAGTGAACTACTCCAGATAAATTATGATTAGAATTAGATATTCATGCCTGAATTTATCAAATTATGTATCTGCTTTTTAAAATTCATTATAAAATTAATATTTTTCCATTTCATACACACATCTGTCTCATTTAAATATTTGTTATAATCAGTATTAAACTAAGTCTTAATAATGTATAGTCTATTTTTCATAAATTATGAATGTGTGTATGTGGGGGGGGTGAGGTAATATGGCAAGTAGGAAGTGAGGAAAGAAAGAATCTTCAAGAATGTAAACCTCTTTAGACTACCACAGAATATTTGCTGAAAAATGAAGTGCCTTCAAGGTTTTCCAATTTCCAGACCACCGTGCCGAGAGTAATGGGATGCTACAGAAGTGCATGCAAGTGGGAATAGTCCTTATAGAGTGGAGATGGTCCTGGTATGGAATATGTATTGGGAACTCAGAGAAGAAAGAAAAAGCTTGGCATCCAGCCAGATCTACACAGCACCGGAATAAAGCTTTCCTTCCATCATGACCTGCTGCCTTCAGACTACTCAAAAAAAAAAAAGGCCCTAATGTATCACATGAAATAAGGTGAAGCTATGGACATTGCACAGATTCACTATGACCAAAATGAAGACAAAGGGGAAAACAAATACGCAAATATGTGGAGGAAAAGAATGAGAGGAAGAAAGCATGAAGTCAAGAAAAGAAGATGTGGAATGACATCAGCAAGTTGACAGCGTAGGAGATCTCAGCCTTCACTTCCCCCCACAAAAAACCCCAACAACTAGGCAGCTATCCACAAATTAAAAAAAAAAAACACACACACACACACAAAACCACCCAGGATCACGGCACAAAAAGAGGGAAGGAAGAACAGTTTCATTTTGCCTCATCATCCCATCCCCTATGCCAGCACCCAGAGCCAAGAGGGAGCAGCCTGGCCCAGGAGTTGCCCTCTCAGTAAAAAGGAGAGCCACGGGAGCGACCAGCTTCCCCAGCCTTTTCAGGGCACTGCCAAAAGTTCACGCTTGGGATTCACTCCATCCAGATCTCGCTCAGGAGACAGCTGCAAACATCTGGAGACAACTGGGAACAAAGAAGAAGGTCAGGGGTGACGGGAATCAGCCACACGGTGGGAGCCACCGTGGTCTCCAGCGGCCTGCTCTGCAGAGGACCACGGAAGGTTTCACCGCTGAGGGTTTCATCAACCCTGGTGGAAACTGCAGACCTACACCCTCGCCCCACCCACAGCAGCTTTCACCACCCAGAACGCAGCGGTGTTTGCTGTTGCGGACCCCAGCGGACTGCTCTGCCGAGGATCCCAGTGGTTGTCTCTACTGAGGAAACCAACAGCAGCACAGCTGCCACAGCTTTAGCTGCCCAGGGTCTCATGGATTTTTTGCCTTCGGGGACTTAACTGCCTGGTTCCCTTCCTCTCCTTTCCTCCTTGCTTCCCACACTGCCGGAGTCACCCCAGCCTGCGCTGCCACAGGCATCTCCAGGACACACTACTGCCACTGTGCACACGTCCACAGCTAGCCTTGGATGCTGAAGCTCCGTGCGTGCGTGCGGGCAGCTGGCTCCTGCAGCCACGCGTGCACACACTACTGGCCCTTGTCCCTCACACTGTACTGGAAGATGCTTCTGAGAACCTCAGCAGCCCTTACAGCCCCTGCAAACACCCCACAGCTCTTGCTGCCTAGGATCATGCTGTTGCCAAAGTACAGACCCAAGCCACCTGAGTTGATGAGAATTGTGCTCCTTAGATCCAGAGCTGACGCACATCTCCACAGTTGCTATCTCATGCCACTAGACCCAACGCCAAAGCCTGTTCGAGTGTGTCGTCGTGTCCCGTCCCCGTCCAGCCCCTCACTCCCCAACCCCCCCCCCCCCCCCCCACCCCAGGACGTCAAAGTATATCCTTACTAAAGTCAGTCCATAAGGTCTGGAAGAAGTGATTGCTTCTGCAAATGCGCGGTCACCAACACAAGGCAGAAAAAACATTTGGTAAAAGTCAATGTCCTTTCATAATAAAAACTCTCAACGAATTAGCTATAGAAGGAATGTACCTCAACATTTTTAAAGGCCATATATGACAAGCTCACAGCTAACATCATACTCTATGGTGAAAAAGTGAAAGCTTTCCCTTTAAGGTCAGGAACAGAAAAAGGACCCCACTCTCACCACCACTATTCAACATAGATCTGGGAGTCCCAACCAGAGCAATTAAGCAAGAAAAAGAAGTAAAGGGCATCCAAATAGAAAAGGGCAAAGTATGATTGTCTCTGTTCGCAGATGACATGATCTTATATTTAGAAAACTCTAAAGACTCCACCAAATTGGTACAGCTAATAAATGAATTCAGTAAAGCCGAAGGATACAAAATCAATGTATAAAAATCAGCTGTATTTCTTACACTAACAATGAACTAACTGAAGGAGAAATTAAAACAATTTACAACAGCATCAAAAAATGAAATATTTAGGAGTAAGTTTCACCAATGAGGTGAGTGAAAGATCTGTACACTGAAATCGCAAGATACTGATGAAAGAAATTGAAGACAATGCAAACAAATGGGAAGATCTATATTGATGGAACGGAAAAATTAATATTGTTAAAATATCTATTCTACTCAAAGTGATCTGCAGATTCAATGTGATCTCTATCAAAATTCCATTGGCATTTTTTCACAGTATACAAAAAACCTTAAAATTTATTTGGAACCACAAAAGACCCCAAATAGCTAAAGCAATCTTGATAAAGGACAAAGCTGGATGCAACACATTTCCTGATTTCAAATTATATCACACAGGTATAGTCATCAAAAAAGTGTGGTATTGACATACAAACAGACACACAGACCAATGGGACAGAATAGAGAGCCCAAGAATAAACCCATACATATATGGTCAACCAATCTTCAACAAGGGCCCCAGGAATACAAAATGAGAAAAGAATAATCTGGGGCAGGCCTCGTGGCCAAGTGGTTAAGTTCGTGCACTCCACTTCGTGGCCCAGGGTTTCTCCGGTTCGGATCCTGGGCACAGGTGGACATGGCACCACTCATCAAGCCACGCTGAGGTGGTGGCGTCCCACATAACACAACCAGAGACACTTACAACTAGAAATATGCAACTATGTACCGGGGGGCTTTCGGGAGAAGAATAAAAAAAAAAAGACAAAAAGAAGATTGCAACAGTTGTTAGCTCAGGTGCCGGAAAAAAAAAGGAATAATCTCTTCAAAAACTGGTTTTGGGAAAACTGGATATTCACAAACAAAAGAATGAAATAGGACCTTTACATTAAACCAGACGCAAAAATCTACTCACAATAGATCAAAGACTTAAATGTAAGACCTGAAACTATAAAGCTTCTAGAAGAAAACATAGGGGGAAAACACCTTGACATTGGTCTTAGTGATCATTTTTCAGATTTGACACCAAAAGTACAGGCAACAAGAGCAAAAACAAATGAGTGGGACTACATCAAACCACAAAGTCTCTACACAGAAAAGGAAACAATCAACAAAATGAAAAGGCAACCTATGGAATGGGAGAAGATACTTGCAAATTGTACGTCTGATAAAGAGTTAATATCCTCAATATACAAGGAATTCGTCCAGCTCAATAGCAAAACAACAGGCAACCCAATTAAATAATGAGCAAAGGACCTGAATGGACATTTCTCAAAAGAAGACACAAAAATGGCCAACAGGTATGTGAAAAGGTGCTCAACATCACCAGTCACCAGGGAAATGCAAATCAAACTACAATGACATAGTACCTCACATCTCTGGGATGGCTAGTACCAAAATCTCAAGAGATAAGTGTTGATAGGAACGTTGAGAAAAGGAAACTCTTGTACAGTGTTGGCGGGAATGTAAATTAGTAAAACTACTTGGGAAAACAGTATAGAGTTTCCTCAAAAAATTAAAAATAAAACTATTATATGATCCAGCAATCTCCCTTCTAGTTACCTCTCCAAAGGAAATAAAATCACTCTCTCAAAAAGATATCTGCTCTCCCACGTTCATTGCAGCATTATTCACAGGAGCCAGCTTATAGAAAGAACCTATGTGTCTATTGATAGATGAATGGATAAAGAAACATGGTGTATATATATATATATGCATATATATATACACACAACAGAATATTATTCAACCTTTAAAAAGAAGGAAATCCTGTCATTTGTGACAATGTGGATGATCCTGGAGGATATAATGCTAAGTGAAATGAGTCAGACACAGGAAGACAAATACTGTATGATGTCACTTATATGTGGAATCTAAGGAAAAAAAGAAAAGTTGAACTCAAAGTAAGAGAGTGGAATGGTACTTACTGGGGGCTATGGAGTAAAAAAAAAAAGGGGGAGATCAAAGGGTATAAACTTTCAGTTGTTAGATGAATAAGTTCTGGAGCTCTAATGTACAATGTGGTGACTATACTTAATAATGTATTGTATGTTTGAAATTTGCTAAAAGTGTAAATCTCAAGTGTTTTTACCACAAAAATTGTGGTAACTATATGAGGTGATTGATATGTTAATTATCTTGACTGTAATAATCATTTCACAATGTATAAGCCTATCAGAACATCATATAACATACCTTAAATAGATACACTTTCTGTCAATCATACGTCGATAAAGCTGGGAAAAAAAGAAGATGTTAAATTACTGAAATAAGGGAAAGTGTGAAACAATTTTATTGCCTGAAAATAAAGAAAAATAGAATGTGAAGTAAGTGGATGTAGTAAGTATATTTGTTGAAAAAGACAATCTTAGTTAAGGATAATGGCTGTCCCTGAGTTAGAGTACCTAAGGGGAAAAAAACATTACTGAAAAATATGATAGAAGAAACTCTCCCCTACATTAAAGAAGAACTGATTTTTCCTTTCAAAAAGGAACAAAATATTCCAGAAAATATGAATAAAATTTGATTGATATTGGACATATCCTCACTAGTTATTAAACTTCCAGGATAAAGAAGAAAAAAATCTTCAGGCACCCAGGCAAAAAAGCAAGACATCTTTAAGGAAGAAAAATTTGTCCAGCTATATTTAGAACCAAAGAAAATGGGCTATTGTCTAAAATAATCTGAAGAAAATAAAAGAAAGAATGAACTAAAAATATCACCTGAGCCAAGTTGCCATTCAAGCATGAAGTCAACAAGGAGACATTCTCCAGCATACTGAGAATAGCGGCTAGCACTTCTTGAGTACCTGCTCTAGGTAAAGCCCTTTTATGCATTATTTAGAGGTATTACCAAACTGAATTTTCAAAATAATCTCATGAGAAGGGGTACAATTATTATCTTTATCTTACAGTTGAGGAAATCAAGGCAAGTTAGTTATTTAATTTGTTCATGATTTTACATCTTGTTAATGATAGAGCTTGGTTTTGAACCCAGGTCATTTGGCTGAAGAAACTGCATGGTTTCCTATCTAGGGGAGGAAAAAATATTCCTGTAACCTTCTAGGTTCTTCTGGTTGGTCTATGAGTTAAATAGATATGAGACAGGATAACAGGAGCAAATCAAGCAAGTTTAATCACAAATGTACAGGGGAGAAAACCAGGAAAACTAACTCACTAAAATGGCTGAAGCCACCATCTTAAATACCATCTTCAGCTAAGGACAAAAGAGGATTTCAGGGGTAGTGGTTTGGGACTTCAAAGGGGAGGTAGGCAATTCACATGGAAATGGAAAAGCAAATGTTTGGTAAATATTTGCCATAACTTGTAGAGACAATGAGACGTGGGGAAGACTTTCATCAAATGGGCCTTTCTAGATTCCTTCCTGTCTACCACATGTAGTTTATATTATACTATAGTTGTTTATGCTATTAGCTCCTTCTTGCAACAGACCTTCTATATTAAATAGCTTTAGGCAGTTAGGGGGAAGTTCAAAGTTTCTTTCTGAGTCTTTTGTTCTTAAAAATAATCAAGCCAAAGAGATACACTTTGTGGTAGCAAATTCTGCTTCACTGCACCTGCTACCAAGAACCTGAAATAACTTAGAAAGTAATGAACCAAGGATCTCTTCTGAAAAAGTCAACAGATACACTAACAAACGTAGCAGGTGATGAAATTTAGCTGGTGAACTGATGACTTAATTATTATTACAGAATACACTGTCCCTTGGCAAAATTTAAATGTTAGTATGATAGTGTCTATATGAGTACAACCAACAAAAATGAGGGGTAGAGAGGAAGGAGATGGGGATGATGTGAGTTATAATCTCCTTATCTACCTCATTGGGAAGAAAATAGATTCTGCTCAAAATTGAAATATGTCGTTAAAATCATGACTCCCATCTATTCACATTATCACAGTCTTTTTTTCTTAAAGAGTTTCATAGGGTGCTGGCCCCATGGCTGAGTGGTTAAGGTGGTGCATTCTGCTCTGGCGGCCCAGGGTTTTGCCAGTTCAGATCCTGGGCATGGACCTAGCACCACTCATCAAACCACGCTGAGGCAGCCTGCCACATGCCACAATTAGAAGGACCCACAACTAAAAATATACATCCGTGTACCAGGGGGCCTTGGGGAGAAGAAGGAAAAATAAAATCTTTAAAAAAAAAGAGTTTCATAGGAATTAATTTCTGTTAATTTGAAAAAATATCTGAAGTCTACAATTTTTTTAGTTTCAATGCAAACTTCCCTTTCCTCTATTATGCTCAGGTAGGATCCAACAAAATAATTTTAATCAATATAAAATGTATCATCTGTATAATATAGTCTCAATGTCATAACGTTATTTATTTCCATCTATTTAACTACCTGTCTTGCTGAATCATGAGATGTCTAGAATAACGCTCCCATTATGTAGTAACAAATCTAAATATTCATGGTAATCATGACTGAATATTTTAGTCAGTACAGGAGTTCCTCTTGGACCCTTTGCTTGCTGGTCTGCAGCATAAGAGTGGACAGGTGATTCAGTGGTACTCTCTCTTTCTCCTGGTATCTCTGTGCTTAACCATAGAGAGCTAGGACCTGCAGTATAGCAGAGCCTACAATTATGGAGATGGAAAAGTACAAAATCTACAAACGAGTCACTAGCAAATCTGGCTAGTGGGCCAACCCTATATGTACTTCTTGAATGTTGGATTCATGTAGTCTAGTACTTGGAGACACAACATTATATATTGGTCATTGGTTCAGTGCACATAGCACACTCTGGATCATTGTACCCAACCACACAAGCGAGGCTCAATCAAGGCCTGGCCTAAAGGCAGCTTTCATTACCAGGAGAAGAGGATTGCCGGTGGTGTTAGTAGATAAGCCGAAAGAGGTAGAAGCAAGGGAGATAACTACATGATAAGCACTTGTCATCACTGGGTTGTCTGCAGCTGGAAAACAGAATAAGCCATGGAGGTCAGGCAGGGCCAAGAGGATCTGTTGGTAGAAGGGAATTATGTCAACTGAGTCCTTACTGGGCAACTGGCACGAATGCTCTGAAGTAGCTTTGAAGTCTTCTGAATGGGGAAAGTTTCCCCACCTGCTGAAGGAGTGAGTTCATTGGTCAGAGTTTATTCATGTTTTTCTGGTCTCTTTTCAGGATTCTGACCCTACTTTCCCCATCCCCACCCCTACCCCCAAATCCTCAGTTACCTAGTTCCCTGCTGTTCCTTTGCAGCTGATCCTTCTGCTTCTCCTCACCATCTTGTCCTCCAAACTATATGGAACTGATATCATTTCCTATTTTGAGAGTATAATGTTACAGACGTGTTTTGCCTTCATTTCAGCAAAGCATTTGATGAGGTCTCTTTTCATTTTTTTTCCCCACAATGTCCAACACTAAAACTTAGTGCTTTTCACAATTTCTTATCAATAACATTACTGGAAAATATTCCAGCTATATTGGAATGACTAATCTTTGTGATAGTAAAGATTAGTTTTATCAGTTCCCCCACTGCTCCTGATACCATCTAGAACTTTCCTAGATTAGCCTGCACTGGACTATAATAAATGTGGAGTCTAGTTTTAGTAGTTATTCATTTTAAGAATGAGGTATTCTCATGTAATGGAACTCAAATAAAATATTTAGAGTTTTATAGATATCTTCCTGATAATGCTTTAAAATTTCAAGACAATAATGCAGGAAGATAATTAATTATGCTAGCATTGTATCCTCTTAGACGAAAGACTTTTAGCCATTTTTCCTATGCATATTGTGAAAGATGACATGAGTGGCGCCATATTAAAATAGAACCAGAGCAGCCATTTTGGAGGAATTGCCTTGCATGTCTTGTTATTTTTAATCTTACAAACTGCACCAAACCTCCAACATTTCAAGAAGTCGGTAAGGACAAGAATATCCTGTCTGTAAGGACTTATGGAACTGGACTTTGCTGATGACTGGATCACTAACCAATCAACGAAGTAAGAGTCTAGCCTTTTGTCTGATGATAGAATCTCAAGTCAATCAATGAAGTACAAACCTAGCCTTACCTCACTTAGCACCAATGAACTCTTCTTTAATACAACTTCCCTCATCCTCCTTTTTCCCCATAAAAACCCTGAGTCCCTCTCCTGTAATTTGGACACCATTTGGGTTTCTGCTTGAATCTGTGCTCCCTGAAGTGCAATTCCTTGATCCCAAATAAATGCTTTGCCTCTTAAAATGGTTTCTGTTTTAGCAGGTTAACAATGGTCTGCATATGCTCACAATTCATTAGCAGCCCTCTCTCTCTACCCCCCACCTCCCACCCAAGGAAAGAGATTAGTCTGACCATTCAGATCCAGAGAATCTGCTTACACAATTATTAATGGTCCTGACCACTGTGTGTGCAATCACTGAGTGATTCAAAGTGAGGAGTCCAGGCTCCCAGATTTTTCATTGTCTTTTCTCTTTTTTTATTTTGCTGCATAATTGGGAAGCAAAGTCAGGGATTCCTCTTAATTTTGGTAGCCTTTCTCTGACTCTCATGTGTCTGGGTGGGTACATGAACTCTAGGGATATCTTTCTTTCTCATGTGGGTACACCAGGGCCTGCTGATCTCAATATTTAAAATAGGGAGCTCTTGTGAGGGAGGTGTTTAGGAGGTTCCTTTCAGACTTAAAGCCTGAGCCAGGAGCTTCAATTTATCTTTCAACCAGGGCTATTAGTTTGAGAATACAGCAACCAACAAAATGATACTTTTATTCCTGTTCTGTTTTGACCCTTGGGTATCCTACTTAATACCTTGTGGAAGGGATTCTTGGCAGTGACGTAAGATTTAAGTTGTCCTACCCTCCTGTACTAGTCAAGGTTCTCCAGAAAAACAGAGCCAAGGGGAGATGTGTTGTGAGGAATTGGCTGATGCAACTATGGAGGCTGAGAAGTTCCATGACCTTCCTTGTGCAAGCTGAAGACCCAGGAAAGCTGAGCCTAATTCAGTTTGAGTCCAAAGGCTTGAGAACCAGGGGAGCTAATTGGTATGAGTCCTAGTCCCAGGGCAGAAGATAAAATATCGCAGCTCAATCAGTGAGGCAGGAAAGAAAGGAAGTGGATTCCTCCTTTCTCCACTTTTTGTTATATTCAGGCTCCCAATGGATTAGATGATGCCCACCCACATTGGCAAGAGCCAACTACTTTAATGAGTTCGCCCATTCAAATGCTAATCTCTTCTGGAAACATCTTCACAGGCACACCCAGAAATAACATCTAATCCGGATACCCTGTGGCCAGTCAAGTTGACACATGAAATTAACTGTCATACGTCCTGACTGCAAAATGTTTATAATACCACCAATATCTACCCCTGGCCTCTAAGATACCTTAGAACATATAATGAAAAGTACTGTAATCAGTTATTTATAGGCCTATGTCTGTTAGCTTTTGCCATATGAGGCCAGAGATATGCTTTTCAGTTCTACATCTCAGGCAGCTGGTATCGTGCTTGCACACAAAAATTATTTTTTTCAATGAATGATAATATAATTCTAAGTGTGTCATTTCAAAAACATGGTTTTTAGGTATTTGGAGCTTCTTTTAAGGAAGCATTTAATTGAGCATGTACTATATACCCTAAAAAAGATTTTATTCATTTAGAGATGAAGATATGAGGCTTCAAGAGGTTAAGGAATTGTTCAAGTTTCCATACTGAGGAAGCGGCAGAGTTGACGTTCAAACAGATACATGTGTAACACCAGAACCAGCTCTTGCCTGGCACCACTGCCTCTAAGCTGGCTCAAGGGTGCAGGGGGAGTTCTAGTTCTCATCCTTGGTCAGACAACATTATCTCAGGTGATTCAATATCAGTTCTCTGGCTCTGGACAGCAACTTTGCTATTCTTGGTGGTGAGATATTTTGGTTTATGTCATGAAGGCATAGTTAACTAAAAAATACCCTTATGAATTATAAGTATCTCCTCCATCATGTTTATTTACAGTAGATTTGGAGTAAGATGAGAAACGGGGCCAGGAAATCAAGAAGTCCAAAGGACACAAGGCAGGGACATTTATGAGGAAGAAACTGAATTCTACCTTTCTATTAAGGATGTATTTTAAAATATGTATTACATTACATGTATGTTAAATACATTATATTGAATATATTATAGTAAATACATATAATATCATATAGTAGTATATAATAAAAATATTGTATTATATTGCAATCTCTGTATCCTCAGTCTGGTCATTTCTGTATGGGAGAGGTCAAGGCTGAGTCTCCCTAGAAGCAATCACTGTGGAAGGCTGATTGGAGTAATCAAGGAAGAGAATAGAAGCCAGTTATATCCTTGCTTTCCATTTTGTAGAGTCTTAGTCACTATTGGACTTTGCAACTTTAGGATATTCCTCTCTATATTTAAGATAAACTAACGAGACATAGAGTGTTGGTTTTTATTGCTACAAAAATATTGCTAATTTGACCAAGTCTTATTAGTTTAACCTCTCTGAGTCATTCTACAGAAGCAGAACAGTGAGGAAGTAGTAGAATTTTATTATCGTGTATTTATTTCATTAATGATTGAGATATGTTTGAATACCTTTGTTTTAATTCTAAAAAGAGATTGAAACAATTCATTAGATTGCAAACAATTTAGAAAATAGAAAAAAAATAATTCAGGACCATAGAAAATAGAGTTGGAAGTACAAAGAACATATCAGGAAAAGTTTCTGGAGGGATAAGCATGTCATAATTTTCTACATAGGTACTAAAATTAGGTCTACAGCTTTAGATCTAAGCTTTCTGGAAGCCAAAGAAGAAATGAGAAAAAAGATTAGTTACGAATTTCACATTGTCCAGGAAGAGCATTCATTTAGCTGTTGTTAGCATGACAACCATATCTAAGCCCTATTGTTTGTGGGTGTACTTGAAGTTTTCTCAATTAATGCTTATGGTTTGCAACGTACATCTGGTTGTACTCATGTGCTCCCCAGGGCTGTATTTCCATCTTTATGAAGATTTCCCTGGACCAAATGTTCACACCTCTGGGTACCGTGGAACACAACACAAATGGGCTATGGCCGCCATGTCTCATTTGAGATCATGTCCCACAGAAACCATTTATCCAGTGATCACAGAACCAAGACTGTTGTTTTCTCCTGGAATTCTAGCAAGTTGTGGGCTACAACCTGCCCCATTCTGCTAGAGTTACAATGTGATGAAGTCCTGCCTATGGATTTCCGTCTTCAAAGGCAAGACCTTGTGAATTGATAGTATTTCTGTTCCTCTGAGGGACACTCCATATTCGAAATCTCTCTAGAGCTAGAAAACATAGCAAGAAGAAACAATCTCATCCTGCAATATACTACATTCTCTTGGGGGAGCAGGAAGAGGAAAGGGAAATATGTGCCAAAGCAAAACTCCAATTTCCTTGTCACATACCAGAGAAAGATATTTTTATTACAAGTGGGAAGTTAGATTATAGAAATATCAGGAAATCAGGAAGCCCCCCTAAATCCTTTCAATTCTAAAATACTTCTCCTCAGTAGCTGAGGGTTCAATTGTTTTCATTTAAATTGTATCTCATTGGTCTTCTAATCACTAACACTGTAGTGTGAATATGTTCTCTTTAGCCAGAGAATTTGCTCAGAAAATATCTTGGGTATAATGAGGGACAAATGACATATTAAATATATTTTGGATGGGAAGGAGATGGAAAAAGAGGGTTTAGAATCCAGTTTATTGCATAACAGTTGAACCCTTAATTGCAAGACAGCTGGGCCAGGGGTCTGATTAGTATCTGATTCAATGTCAGATGCATGAACAATAAAAACTACAGTAATTACTGTGTATCTCTTATAATGCCTGACTTATAAACAGATTTGGGAATTCTGGAGCATCCCTAAGCATTTATAGATGTCCTTATAAAAAAGGATTAGTTTTTTATTTTTTAGCTAGATGTAGAAGTCAACTGAAGAAGTAAATGATAGAGCATATAACCTTAAGTTATATATGTTAATGATATGTAACTTTGCAACATATAAGTTAAGTATATTGTTAACCTTAAGTCAAAGTTACTTTTCTAAAAAGATACAATATATATCTTTTCTTCAAAAAAAGAACAAAAAACCCTTAAAATAATGTGTTATGTTACATTAATTTTACTTGATCTAAAAGTGATTTATTTTAGCTCTTTGGTCAGGAATGTCTAATAAGTATAGTGAGTTATACATAGTAAGTACTTTTTTATGAACTCAAAATAAGGATAGGTCTCCATAATTCTTTTCTGCCTCGTTTAATAACAAGCTATATTATATGACAATTCTATCTTGTATGGAACATGGCTGATTATGGACAGTTCTCAAAAAAACATTTCACCTAAAGATTTAATCATTTGTAGGGTGCCTGTGTAATATAGAAAATTATGACATTATATGTGAATTATAAATATAAATTAAACATGGGTTTTAACAATAAGTGATATAGTCATCTGGCTTTTGTCAGTAATTTTGATAACCAGTGAATGGAAATAAAACAAAATTTCAAAAGTGCAAATGGTGTGCAATTTGGAGAGAAGATAAGAGACACAAATTCCTTTTCCATTTAGTAGGCACACATCCGTGCCCCTGAGAGACAAACACATGGGACACAAATTAGTTCATGTAGATCATATGCTCCTGGAGCTTCCCACAGTACCACTTGGCCAGTGCCTGGACAAGGTAATCTACCATATCTCTGAGTGTCCTACTCCAAGGGGCGCATTCATCTTACTTTCCCAGAAGCATATTGAGGTCTGGAGTTTCATGTCTTTCATTCTGAAGTATATTTTGGTTAGCAGAATAAGAGAAAGCGTTGTGTTCTCAGTAGTCTCATCTGTTGTCTTGACTTCAGAGCTGTTAAATTGATACCACCTGATGAAAATAACCAACTGCAAATTAGAGAAGATACTAAAATAGGCTTATACCATCAGAGGTCTACCTGTGACAGGAAAAGAAAATTAAATCATCTTGGAATTACCAAGTAAAATGGTAGTGAAAGAGAAAGACATAACTGTAGACTCATCATATCTTAAAATAATGTAAGGGATATCTCTGTTTTAGATTTGTTTTAACAGCAATTGAACTTTCTTTTCAGTCTGTGAATCTCATTAGTAGAAGGATGAAAGTAGACTGAAGGGCACTTATGGAAGATTTAGAAAGCTGGTGTAGGGCTTGAAGACCTTAAAGATAAATATGAATATTTTCGGAAAAAAATGTTCATCCAAAGCATCCGAAATGTTAACCTCAATCAATGAGAGAAATGAATAAAATTAGTTAAGAGATTTAGTTGGGGAGAAAGGAGGGGAAAAATGAACTGGATAAAATATTTGTTGATAAAATATCTTTTCCAATATTTATCTTTTATTTTTTTAATTATTTTTTGAGATCATAATTGTTTATAATATTGTGTAATTTCAGCTGTACATTATTGTATATCAGTTTCTGTATACACTGCATCGTGCTCACCACCAATAGTCTAATTTTTTTATTTCTGCTTTATCTCCCCAAAGCCCCCTGTACACAGTTGTATATCTTAGTTGCCGGTCCTTCTAGTTGTGGGAATAGTCTAATTTTTATCTGTCACCATACATATGTGCCCCTTTACCCCTTATGACCACCCCCCAATCCCCTTCCCCTCTGGTAACCACTAATCTGTTCTCTTTGTCCATGTGTTTGTTTATCTTCCACATATGAGGGAAATCATGCAGTGTTTGTCTCTCTCTGTCTGGCTTATTTAGCTTAACATAATACCCTCAAGGTCCATCCATGTTTTTGCAAATGGGACAATTTTTGTCTTTTTTATGGCTAAGTAGTATTCCTTTGTATATTTATATACCATATCTTCTTTATCCATTCATTAGTTGATAGGCACTTGCCTTGCTTCCTCTTCTTTGCTATTGTCAATAATGCTGCAGTGAACATAGGGGTGCATAAGTCCCTTTGTATTGTTGATTTCACATTCTTTGGATAAATACCCAGTAGTGGGATAACTGCATTGTATGGTATTTCTATTTACAATTTTTTGAGAAATCTCCAAACTCTTTTCCTTAGTGGCTGCACCAGTTTGTGCTCCCACCAGTAGTGTATGAGGGTTCCCTTTTCTCCACATTGTCTCAAACATTGGTTATTTTTTGTCTTGGTAATTATAATCATTCTAACAGGTGTAAGGTGATATCTCATTGTAGTTTTGATTTGCATTTCCCTGATAATTACTGATGTTGAATATCTTTTCATGTGCCTATTGGCTATCTGCATATGTTTTTGGAAAAATGTCTGTTCATATCCTCTCCCCATTTCTTTATTGGGTTGTTTGTCTTTTTTTTGTTGAGTTGTATGTGTTCTTTATATATTTTGCAGATTAACCCCTTGTTGGATATACGTTTTGCAAATATTTTCTCCCAGTTGGTGGGTTGCCTTTTTGTTTTGTTCCTGGTTTTTTTGCTTTGCAGAAGATCTTTAGTCCCTTTGTTTATTTTTTCTTTTGTTTCCCATGCCTGATTAGACACGGTATTCAAAAAGATACTACTAAGACTGATGTCAAAGAGTGTACTGCCTATATTTTCTTCTAGGAGATTTATGGTTTCAAGTCTTAACTTCAAGTCTTTAATCCATTTTGAGTTAATTTTTGTGTTAAGTGTAAGATAATGGTCTACTTTCACTCGTTTGCATGAGGCTGTCCAGTTTTCACAACACGACTTATTGAAGAGACTTTCCTTTCTCCATTGTATGTTCTTGGTTCCTTTATTGAAGACTGGCTGCCCATAGATGTGTGATTTTATTTCTGGGATTTCAGTTCTGTTCTGTTGGTCTGTGTGTCTGTTTTTGTGCCAGTACCATGCTGTTTTGATTACTATAGCTTTATAGTATATTTTGAAGTCAAGGATTGTGATGCTTCCAGCTTTGTTGTTTTTTCTCAGGATTGCTTTTGCTATTTGGGGTCTTTTGTTGTTTCATATAAATTTTAAGATTCTTTATTCTATTTCTGTGAAGAATGTCATTGGGATCCTGATTGGAATTGCAATGAATGAATTTAGGTAATATCAACCTTTTAATTATGTTTATTCTTCCAATCCATGTGTATGGAATATCTTTCCATTTCTTTATGTTATCTTTGATTTCTTTCAATAGATGTCTTATCATTTTCAGTGTATAGGTCTTTAATCTCTTTGATTACATTTATTCCTGGATACTTTATTCTTTTTGTTCTTGTAAATGGGATTGTATTCTTGAGTTCTCTTTTGGCTAGTTCATTATTAGAGTATAGAAATGCATCTGGTTTTTGTAAGTTGATTTTGTACCCTGCAACTTTACTGTAGTTACTGATTATTTCTAATAGTTTTCTGATGGATTCTTTAGAGTTTTCTATACATAGAATCATATAATCTGCAAACAGTGAGAGTCTCACTTCTTTATTGCCAATTTGGATACCTTTTATTTCTTTTTCTTGCCAAATTGCTCTGGCCAAAACCTCCAGTACTATGTTGAATAAGAGTGGTGAGAGTGGGCATCTTTGTCTTGTTCATGTTCTCAGAGGGATGGCTTTTGGTTTTTCACCATTGAGTATGATGTTGGCTGTGGGATCGTCATATATGGCTTTTATTATGTTGTGGCACTTTCCTTCTATATCCATTTGATTGAGAGTTTTTATCATACATGGATGTTAGATCTTGTCAAATGCTTTTTCTGCATCTATTGAGATGATCATGTGATGCTTATTCCTCATTTTGTTAATGTGGTGTATCGCATTGGTTTGCAGATGTTGAACCATCCCTGCATCCCTGGTATAAATCCCACTTGATCATGGCGTATAATCCTTTTAATGTATTGCTGTATTCTGTTTGCCAATATTTTGCTGAGGATTTTTACATCTATGTTCATCAGCGATATTGGTCTCTAATTTTCCTTCTTTGTATTGTCTTTGTCTGGTTTGGGTATCAGGGTGATGTTGGCCTCATAGAATGAATTAGGAAGTGTTCCATCTTCCTGAATTTTTTGGAGTAGTTTGAGAAGGATAGGTATTAAATCTTCCTTGAATGTTTGGTAGAATTCTCCAGAGAAGCCATATGGAGATGGACTTTTGTGTTTTGAGAGATTTTTGACTCCTGTTTCAATCTCTCTACTTGTGAGTAGTTTATTCAGATTCTCTATTTCTTCCTAATTCAGTTTTGGGAGGTTGTATGAGTCTAAGAATTTATCCATTTCTTCCAGGTTATCCAATTTGTTGGCATATAGTTTTTCATATTATTCTCTTATAGTCCTTTGTATTTCTGTGGTAATTTCATTGTAATTTCTCCTCTTTTATTTCTAATTTTATTTATTTGAGCCTTCTCTCTTTTTTTCTTGGTGAGTCTGGCTAAGGGTTTGTCAATATTGTTTATCTTCTGAAAGAATCAGCTCTCAGTTTCATTGATGGTTTCTACTGTTTTTTGTTGTTGTTTCTATTTCATTTATTTCTCCTATAGTTTTTATTTTTTCCCTTCTTCTGCTGGCTTTTTGTTTTTGTTTGTTCTTTTTCTAGTTCTGTTAGGTGTAGTTTAAGATTAGTTATTTGAGATTTTTCTTGTATGTTGATGTGGGCCTGTGTTACTATAAATTTCCCTCTTAGAACCACTGTTACTGCATCCCATAAGAGTCAGTATGATGTATTTTCATTTTCATTCATCTCTGGGTATCTTTTTATTTCTCCTTTGATTTCTTCACTGACCCAATGGTTGTTCAGTAGCATGTTGTTTAGTCTCCCCATATTTACGATTTACCCAGCTTTTCTCTAGTAGTTGATTTCTAGTTTCATAGCATTGTGGTCAGAAAAGATGCTTGAAATGATTTCAATCTTCTTAAATTTATTGATGCTTGCCTTGTTTCCCAAAATAGGGTCTATCTTTGAGAATGTTCCACGTGCACTTGAGAAGAATGTGTATTCTGCTGTTTTGGGATGGAATTGTCTGTATATATTAAGTCCATCTGTTCTAGTTTTTCATGTACTTTCACTATTTCTTTGCTGACTTTCTGTCTGGATGATCTATCCATTGATCTAAGTGGGGTATTGAGGTCTGGAACTATCATTGTGTGGCTGTTAATTTCTCCCTTTAGGTCTGTTAATGTTTGCTTTATCTACTTTGGTGCTCCTGTTATAGGTGCATATATATTCAGAAGTGTTATGTCCTCTTGGTAGAATGTCCCTTTTCTTGTTATATACTGACCCTCTTTGTCACTCATTGCCTTTTTTTATCTTGAAGTCAGCCTTGTCTGATATAAGTATGGCAACACCTGCATTCTTTTGCTTGCCATTTGCTTGGAGTATCATCTTCCATTACTTTACCCTGAGCTTGTGTTTGTCTTTAGAGTTGAGCTGTGTTTCCTGGAAGCAGCATATTGTTGGTTCTTGTTTTTTAATCTATCCAGCACTCTGTGTCTTTTGATTGGAGAATTCAATCCATTTACATTTAGAGTGATTATTGATATATGAGGGCTTAATACTACGATTTTATCTCCTGTTTTCCAGTTCTATATTTCGCTTATTTCCCTTCCCATGTATTTCTGATTGTCATTTCATGTTGGTGTTTTTCTATGATGGTTTTCTCAGTTTACTCTTTATTTATGATTTGTGTCTCTGTTCTGATTTTTTGTTTGGCTTACCATGAGTTTTGTATAAAAGATCTCATAGATGAGATAGTCCTTTTTCTGATAGCATCTTATCTCCATTAGCCTAAGCAAGTTCCATCTCTTTCCTTTTTCCTGTCTAAGTTATTGTCGTCACAAATTATTCTGTTTTGTGTTGTAAGCTTGTGATTAAAATGAAATGTTTCCAGTTATTTTTGATGCTTTCCTTCCCTTTATCTTTAATGTTATAATTAAATGTTTTCTAACTTATTCTGATTGAGAGCTACAATTTTCTGATTTTGTCTATCTCGTTGCTCAATGCTTTGTAAACCTTTACCTTTTTGTTTCAGGTGTGAGGACATTCTTGATCATTTCTTGTAGCTGGAGAGAGCTGTCTTGTGATGACGAACTCCCTCAGCTTTTGTTTATCTGAGAAACTTCTCATTTTTCTGAAATATCTGAAGGATAGTTTTGCTGGATAAAGTGTTCTTAGCTGAAAGTTTCTGTTTTTAATATTTTGAAAATATCTTTCCACTCTTTCCTAGCCTGCGAAGTTTCTACTGAAAAGTCTACTGAAAGTCTGAGAGAGATTCCTTTGTAGGTTATTCTCTTCTGCCTTGCTGCCCTTAATATTTTTTCTTTGTCATTGACTTTTGCCAGTTTTACTAATATATGCCTTGGAGAAGGTATTTTTGCATTGATATAATTAGGAGTTCTATTGGCTTCCTTTACTTGTAATTTCAGTTCTTTCATCAGGTTTGAGAAGTTCTCACCTGTTATTCTTTGAACAAGCTCTCTGCTCCTATACCTGCCCTTCTCCATCTGGAATATCTACAATCCTTATGTTGCATTTCCTAATTGAGTTGGATATTTCTTGGAGAATTTCTTCATTTTTTTTTTAAGTCTTAGTTCTCTCACCTCTTCCATTTGATGTATTTCTATATTTGTGTCCTCTACATTACTAATTCTGTCCTCCATAATGTCAACTCTGTTTTTTAAGGTTTCTAGATTGGTTTCTATCTAAGTCATTATGTTCTTCATCTCTAGCATTTCTGTTTGTTTGTTGTTTTAGGATTTCAATCTGTTTTATAAAGAATTCCTTCTGCTCATTAATTTTATTCCTGAGTTCATTGAACTGTCTTTCTGAGTTTTCTTGTAACTTGCTGAGTTTCTTTATGATGACTATTTTGAATTCTCTCTCATTTAGATTGTAAATTTCTGTGACTTCAGGATTGTTTTCTGGAGACTTGTTTGGAGACTTTTCCTTCTGTTCTGGAGTGTTAATGTATTTCTTCATGCTGTTTGATGAAGTGGACATTTGCTGGCACATAGTGGTAGTATCTGGTCACAGATTCCACCTCCCATCACAGGGGGGAGGCAGTTGTGTTTTCTGAACCTGTGGTATCTGCTGGAAGTTGTTCTCACCTGCTGGAAGTTGTTCCTATAGGGTTCATCTGCGTTTGCTGGCCACTGCCACTTGGTGGATCACATACCAAGGCACAGGTGCTCTGGAGCAGATCCACTTCCCTGGCTGACAGGCTGAGCTGGTGCTCCAGGCAGGAGAGAAGTGGGGGCACTTTCTTTTGCATGGATGAGTCTGCTCTGCACTCACTGGCAGCCCACCTAGGCAGTTGGGCTTGGTGGGGTTGCCCACGGGGTTGCTTAACTGCCTTGGTATGGAGTGTTCCTGCAGGCTGGGATGCAACTCCAAGAGTGAAAGCATTCACATGGAGGACTGTCTGTTCTCCCACTTCCTCTTAGTCATTTTCCAGATGGGCCACTGCATGTGGACCCATGACCTAGATTGCTGCTGCTGGGGAGGGGGAAGAGATCTGCTCACCTCCTTCTACTACTTCCCAGGGATCTAGTTCCCCCACCTTTAGATGTAAGGCTGTGTGGATCTGTCAAGTGTCCTATTGTGCAGGGTGGGTATCCTCTTTTGGTTAATGCATGTTCTTTGGTTGTATCTTAGGAGGGAGAGGTTAAGGGAACAGCTCTTTCTGCCATAATGCTGAAATAACTCCAATAAAATACCTTTTAAAAGTATAATATAATGTTTAAAATAATGTTCTGCCTAAAATTTTTTAAAACTGGAAATATTTTAGAATATGAGAACTTTTATAAAATGTTAATTATATAGCTCAGGACTCTTTAGCATTCAAACTTTTCTTTCCAATTTACTCACTATTTAGGGAAATCATAATTGCCAATTTGTATTTAGAAAACTATTCCTTTTTTCTTCTACATCCATTATATATAGTTGAACTAAACATGTCAAAACACATATTTACAGAAATTTTCACATTGTGGGAAAAATAGAGAACTGGAATAGTGTATTTTTTTCTGACACAAATAACTACTTCATAGGTATAGTCATCTCTTGTACAGTCATGTGCCACATAACAATGTTTCAGTCAACAACAGATTGCATATGTGATGGTAGTCCCATAGACTGTAATAGAACTGACAGCTTCCTATCACCTGGTGATACGGTAGTTGTCATAACATTGAAGCACAATGCATTAATCACATGTTTATGGTGATACTGGTGTAAACAAACCTACTATGTTGTCTGTCATAAAAAAGTATAGCACATACAATTATGTACAGTACATAATACTTGATAATGATAATAAATGACTAAGTTACTGGTTTGTGTATTTACTATAGTACACTTTTTATTGCTCTTTTAGAGTGTACTCCTTCTACTTATAAAAAACAGTTTATTTTAAAACAGTACACTGTGTTATGCAACCTCATATGTCTCGTGTTTATTGCATCCCTTGATTGCATAATTTTCTCTTGTGCTTGATTTAATCTCATGTTGTTTTGTTCTGCATGACCCCTAAGCATATGAAATCCACTGCTAATATTGAGAATAAGAGGCCATATTGAGTGATTGACCTGGAAACTAAATTAAAAGTGAGTGAGGACTATTAAGGTGGAAAATCAGTGATGGTTACTGCTTTCCAGGTAGGCATGTCCCATTCTATCACAGCTGTAATCTTGAAGAACAAGAGCAAAGTGATGGAAGTTGTTAAAAGATCTACTTCGTTGAAGTCAGTGAGACTAACAAAAATTCGAGAACAGCCTATTTCAGACATGGAGAAAATTCTAATGATCTGGATTGAAGACTAGACACAGAAGCATTTCCATTTAAGCACCATGACAATCACAGCCAAAGCAAAAAATTTGTTTGTAACATTGAAAGAAAAGGCTAGATACCGCTACAATGTTGAATTTATTGCTGGCTCTGGGTGGTTTAAACAATTCAAAATCCGTTATTTATTATATAATGTGAAACTGAGTCATGAGTCTGTGAGTGCTGATGTGAAGGCAGCTGAAGAATTTTTGGAAACTCTAGGTAACGCTTTTGTGGAGGAAAATTGCTTTCTAGAGCAAATATTCAATGTGGATGAAACCTTGCTATTCTGGAAATGAATGCCTAAAAGGACTTTCATTCATAAGGAGGCCAAGTCAATGCCAAGTTTCAAGGCTTTTAAGGACAGGGAAACAGTCTTGCTTGGGGGAAATGTTGCAGGCTACAATTTAAACTCCTTTTTGATCTGGCACATTGAGAACCTTAGGATCTTCAGGCATATCAATCAGCATACACTAGCATGTACTACAGGAGCAATAAGAAGACATAGATGACACAGCTCCTCTTCCAAGATACCCTCCTGAATTGCTATCTCAGTGAAATGGAGAAGTACTGTTTGGAGAATAACATACCTTTCAAGTTTTGCTTATTGTTGATAATGCTTCCAGATGTCCGCCTTTTGTTGGTGATCTTCATCTCAACGTCAAAGTGGAGTGTCTCCCTCCAGACACCTGAGAAGACACTGATGCAATCCTGGAAGGATTAAAACATCTATGACTGCATCAAGAGCTTTGCTTGGGGTGATGTCATCAAGGACTGGATGAGTGGCATCTGGAAGAAGATACTCAAGAGGTTCATCCATGACTTCAAATGATTTGCCAAGGATGAGGATAATGCACAAAATAATGAGATTATGGTTGAGATGACAAACAACATTAACCTGAGTGTAGATGAGGATGACATTGAGGAGCTTATAGAGGTGGTTCCTGAGGAATTGACTACTGAGGAGTTTTTGAAACTGGAATAGGAACACATAGCTGAAGAAGAGGCAAGAGAAAAGAAAACTGCGGGATAAGGAAGAGAAGAACCTTCACAAAAGTTCACAGTGGAATATTTAGCAGAAGTTTTGCAGACCTCAACAAGATCCTTAAAAAGTTTGAAAATGTGGACCCAAACACCGAAAGGTTTTCGTTAATAGGAGGAATGTTTCCTGTGTGTTATCAGCTTATGAGAAAATCTGTGACAAAAGAAAAAAGAAACAAACCAAGCAAACCACCATAGACTATTTCTGAAAAGAGTGGCACCTCCTCAAGAAGAGCCTCAGGCAGGTCCTTCAGGAGGTGTTCCAGAAGAAGGCACTGTTATCATAGGAGATGACAGCTCCTTGTGTGTTATTGCCCCTGAAGACCTTCCAGTGGGATAAGGTGTGGAGGTGAAGACAGTGATGTTGATGGTCCTGACCCTGTGTAGGCCACAGCTAAAGTGTGTGTTTCTTTCTTAGTTTTTAACAAAAAACTTTAAAAAAGAAAAAAAAATCTTAAAAATAGAAAAAAACTTACAGAATAAGGACATAAAGAAAGAAAATATTTTGTACATCTGTACAATGTGTTTGTGTTTTCAGCTAAGTGTTATTACAATAGTGCCAAAAAGCTTTTAAAAAGTTATAAAGTTTATAAACTGGAAAATTTGTGGTAAGCTAAGGTAAATTTATTATTGAACAAAGAAAAATATTTTTTTAAAAGAATTTAGTGTAGCTTAAGTGTACAGTGTTTAAAAAGTCTACTATAGTGCACAGAAATGACCTAGGCCTTCACATTCACTCACTGATTCACCCAGAGCAACTTCCAGTCCTGCAAGTTTCATTCATGGTAGATACCCTATACAACTGTACAATTTTTTATCTTTTTTTACTTTTTGAGGAAGACTAGCCCTGAGCTAACGTCTGCCACCAATCCTCCTCTTTTTGTTGAGGAAGATTGGCCCTGAGCTAATATCTGTTCCCATCTTCCTCTAGTTTATGTGTGGGATGCCTGCCACAATATGGCTTGATAAGCAGTGCACAGGTCCACACCTGGGATCTGAACCGGCAAACCCCAGGCCGCCAAAGTGGAATGTGCGAACTTAACCCCTGCACCACTGGGTTTGCCCCATTTTTTATCTTTTATACCATATTTTTTCTGTACCTTTTCTATATTTGGGTATGTTTACGTACACAAATACTTACCATTGTGTTACGATTGCCTACAATATTCAGTATAGTAGCATGCTGTACAGGTTTGTAGCCTAGGAGCAATAGGCTATACCATATAGCCCAGGTGTGTAATAGGCTATAACATTTAGGTTTGTGTAAGTACACTCTGTGATGTTTGCACAATGATGAAATCACCTAAGGACACATTTCTCAGAATGCATCCTGTCATTAAGTGAAGTATGACTATATCTTATTTCCCTGCCTTTTCTCTCACTTTGCATTATTTTTTCTTATATTTCTGATGAAATTATATTTTCCTTTTTAATTATTAGATTATTTATCACATATCACTGTTTTGATCCAGAGCAGAGATATGAATGATCATAAGTTATAAAAGAGAAATTACAATGAATCTTTTGGGATGCTAATGGCAGTTTCTGGAATAACCACTATGGGTTTTGGAGGCAAGGTAAATCAGGGATAAGGCGGGCCCTAGATTTATGATTATGTACATGTTTTGGAGATTCTGAAACATGGGCAGAAAAGGAGTAAGACACAAACTTTGGTCCTGATGGAGAGGGAGAAAAAGAAAGAGAGAGAGAGAGAGAGCGTGCTCCAGTGGGTGATGGTTCAAGCACAAATTAGAAAACAACAAATTTTGAATTTGGAGTAAAAATACATTCATTTTTGAATTTATGTTTTGAGAAAAATCTATCTAATAATTTGATAAATTTAACTGGAAACATTTACATTAAAAAAATCTGTAATGATAATATATGTTCAATACTTATTTGTTTTCTTCCAAGTCAAGCAAATCAAGTGGTAACATAAAGAACCAACAAATAAGGAACTGTGCAAGTCTACTTTTAGAGAAGTATATTTCCAGTGAGTCTGTACCTTGCCAATACAGAGTTCTATTACAGTTCATTCTAGCTTAACACATCTCCGACCATATACTTCCTATCATCAAGACGACACAATAGCAGTATTTTCTCAAAGCATGGGTGTATTTGTATTAGCTGTTATTTACTCACATTTTGACTTTTCTCACCTTTGATTTTCTGTCAGAAACTTTATTTCAATATAAAACATACTGAGTTATTCTTTGATATGGCAACAGACAAGAAACTGGAATTGTGTTGAATGCGGCACAGTCTCATGTAGCCCTCCATCCCTAAAGTGGCTGTCTCATTTCAGGTCTTTTGTGCCCCTTCCATTGTCCATTGCAACAGTTGGGCTCTTCCATCCAGTCACCTCTCTTGCCCCCTCCACTGGCTGCCATATTGATTTTTCAAAATGTAAATATAATCAAGTCACTGTCCTTCAAAATGTTTTTAGTGATTGCTTATAACCCACAAGGTAACAGAAAAACTTAGATCTGCATACAGGGCTCTTTAGGCTGTGGGCCCTGCCTATTTGCTCAGCTTCATCTGCTTCTACTCTCTTGATCCTCTCTGCATTAGCTGTGCTGAAAGGGCTGGTATCCCCCAAAGACATCACGTCATGCTGCTTCCTTGGCTGGGGCAGCTCTTTTCCCTTGCTGCTCAGTGAACTCCTACTCTCCTTTCAAGTTCAAATGTTAACTTTCTCAATTTCCTAAGAAGTACCATGAAGCATTTCTTTTTCTCTTTCTGGCACCTTGCATGCAACTCTATTAGAACACCAGTTATTATTGTTTTGAACTTCTTGCTAATCCAGAACTTTCACATAGAGGTCCCTTAATAATTGCTTGCTGAAAGAAAGAATGAATGAAAAATAACTAGCTACTCAGAAAATATCAAGGACCTGGAATGCTTTATTACTATCTTCCACCAGGATACTGAAAACCTTTGAGATCACACATATAGTATAACTGATATCCTCATATGGTCAAAAATTTTATGAGCAGATCATTATCCTACACTGGAAAGTCCTCCAAAGAACAGGTTACCTACAGATGGTGCACTCTAGTTTGAAAACGTTCTAAAACTTAATTAATGGGCCCCTTTTATTATGTACATGAGAGAAATCAAGCTCAGAGAGGTGAAAAAACTTTTCTAGAATAACAGCTGAGATGAGAGGTGGGAGAGAACTAAACCGAGCTGTCCAGATACCCAGTCAGAAAATCTTTATAATTTGGTAGTACGATCTTTAGTATGCAAACAAGCAAACAAAAACACCAATAGTTCTTATATTATTTTTATTTACTTCATTTATTTATTTATTTATAACATGTTATTAAATACCTACCATCAGTATGTTCAGGTTCACCATGCTAAGTGTTTTGGGTACAAAAACAAATAGCATATGGATTCTGCCCTTCAAGTACTCATGCTTCAGCTCTTCCCCGTCTCCTTTCTCTCCCTCTTCCACTTATCCTTCCTCTCTACCTAAGCAGACTCTGTCAGATGGGCCTCTAGCTAAATCCTCTATGAAGTGAGTGATGGAGGAAAACAAGCACAGAACTGGGCATCCTTAGAGCTGGGTTGTGCTTCAGACTCTGCCTTCCAGCTTTGAGGCCTTAATAGCCATTTCACCTCTTTGAGCTTTGGTTCCCAGATCTAGGTAGTCACAGTGATCTCTCTTCTGCCTTTGCATGGGCCACTTTGGGAAGCAAATGATGGAGATGCTGCGTTTCAAAGCCATTGGCTTTAGAACCAGGAGAGTTGGGTTTGAATCTCTGTTCTATTGCTCATTAGCTGTGTGACTGTCTTCTTATGTTCAAAGTGGGGTTGGATTATCCACCTTATCTTTGTCAGGGTTAGCAATACGGCAATAGGAATAAAAATCTGATAATTAGGATATTATCAGTTAATATAAATCTTATTCTTGCTATTATTTTCAGATATGTTTGGGAGGATTTTATCCATCTTAAAGTTCTGTAAACACCTAAGAAATTATTTGTCCCAGACACATGCCATCTAAAGCCTGCCGTTTATGAGATGATTGGTCAAGGCTCCTTAGCTTGTCCACTAGCAGTGTTAGGATTTTCTTCCATAATTCCACATCTTTGCTACAAAGACCAGCAAGGATGCTAGGGGTGCAGCAATGGTGGGGAGCCTGAGGCTATGTGAAATGAGGGCTACTCTGGAGTGAATTGTCATGTTCGAAAAATAAAGAATGAGTCAGACCATGCCTAATTCCACAGGAAAGAGATTAGTTGCAGCAGAAAACATGTGGAGTTAATTTGGTTAGAAAGGAAATATTAACATCTTGAATTCCACACAAAAACTCCTACCCTTGGAGTCTGTTGGATGGTTTACACAGCCCTGTTACAGCTCTGAATAAATGTGGTGGGTACTTTACAAAGAGACAAATCAAGATGACTCTTGTTACAGTGAATGCTTGTGTTTTATATATATTCAAAACCTTGTCCCACATATGCAGCCTTTACTGATACGGAGCCTAGGGATTTTTGAGGGAATTGAAACAGGGAGTGCTTTACATAATGTTTTTCGGGTTCCATTTTGGCTAAATTTTGAAATCTGGCTTTTAGAATAATGCATACTTGGAATGAGTCAGAAAAGTATGCTTCTACAATATGGAAGTCAGCTGTGGTTGGAGTAAATGAATCTCTTATTAATTTAGGGTCCCAGTTGACTGCTAAATTTTTGTCATTCAGAACTTGAAATTTGCTTTTTATAAGAGTTCCTGAAACTACTATGAATTTTCCTAGTTACGGAGATCCTCATCTTCACCACTTTTACTTTCTTTTGTGTTTGACAAAGAAGAATAGAATTTCTTTCTGTCCAGTTCTATCTGTAAACTTGCGCCGAAGCCTCTGACTCCTTTTGACTTTGGGACCTTTTTTTCTCTCCAGCCTTAGACAAACAGTATCCTTCTTCAGGTACCATCTTCAGTATTTTTGTTTGTTTTTTTAAGAACCATCTGCAGGTGATTGTAAAAGCATCCTTAAGGAAACAATACTGGAACAGATAAATAAATTAAAATCAGGACCATCATGCAATAATTTGGCTCACCTCCAGAACTAGTTCCATAAAAATAGTTATCTTTCCCAAAGAGTTTT
The DNA here is from genome assembly GCF_037783145.1 of Equus przewalskii. Classification (NCBI taxonomy): domain Eukaryota; kingdom Metazoa; phylum Chordata; class Mammalia; order Perissodactyla; family Equidae; genus Equus; species Equus przewalskii. The sequence continues at coordinate 25,406,339 of NC_091857.1, read as the reverse complement.
CTGCATATCTGAAGACCTTAGCATTCCCTTACGTAGATTCAAGATAGTAAATCTTTTACTGGCTTTTAAAAATATTCTTCAGGAATACATTTTGCATTTGCAAAATACTTCTTTGCTAACACTTTGAAGTTAATTTTGTTATAATCAAGAAATGTATCTTTTTAAAGCATTAAAATTCTAGACTGGTATTTTTTTTTTCTTAAGTCCCTGAAGTGTAAAATATAAAGATCTTAGAAAAGTATATTTAAATTTCATTATACAATGGTATGTGTGTATATATTATATACAGCTATACATACACTATACATATATATGCACACATAAGTGATTTAGAAATTCTCACAATCCGAGCTAAATAGTTTTAAATCTACAGTTATATCAACCACAATAATCTTAGCTTTACTCTGAATTCTTAAATATTACCTTAAAAATGGCTAGTTTTTATTGGTGCTTATGAAGCAGGCAATACACTCTGTCCTTCCTACATATTACCTCACTCATTCCTCTCAAAAATCCTAAGTCCTGTGAATTATTATCTCTATTAAACTCAGGCTCAGAGATAAAGGAGCTCAAGGTCATACAACTTTTGAAATACAGAACAAGGAACACCTTGATCTTAATCACTACACTGGCCATTTTTTAAATTATTTCATTAACTATCTTAAGTTAATCAAAGAGATACAATGGAAAACACTTTAGGAACTCAAATACAAGAGCATTAAGCACATACAGTTTATATCAATAAAACATAATGAACAATAAAATAAAGCTATTTGGCATTTTGAGCAAAGGATAGAAGAATATTATTACATAAAACAGAAAAATCAGTTTGGGATTAATACTTTTACAGGAGGAATCATTGTTGCTCTCTCTCAAGAGTTAGTTAGGAGGTAGGAAGAAAAATCAAACCTCATTAGGTTAACTGATAAGAGGAAATGGTTAGTCGAGCTGAGAGTGAGGCCACCCAGAAATTAGCGACAGCAGGAAGCTGTTATCACCTTACGACTGGAAGGGCAATGAGAACAGGTGGTGTTACCAGAGTCCAGAAGTCATGGCTGCCTCATAGCTGCTGGAATCCTGATGGATGGGCTGTGGTCAGGAGTTGGAGCCACAGAGGAATCAACTACAACCAGAGACACCACAGGAGCAGACAGAAGGGGAAATATTCTGGTTTCTCCTTCCTCTAGCATTCCAATCACTGGTTCCAGCCTCTCATTGTCGATCCCACTGGGAAGATAGAGGGAAACGGCTCCTTAAAAAATGAGGTTTCCTGTGAAGTGCACCAAAACTGAAGAAGGGCATGATAGAGCTCTCAAAGAAGACAGTCCAGCTATCCTCTCTCGTTCTCAACCCACCAACATTTAACTGGATGGTTTTGGATAAATCATTGAACTACTGTGAAACTGTTTCCTTAGGTAAAGAATAAAAATATGATGTTCCATTCCTGCCTCACAGGATGATTGAGAGAAGTAAATGAGATGGTAAGTACGAATTCTTTGTCTTTATGATGAGGCCCAATATAAATAAAAAAATTTTGCTATGTTTGTATGCAACAAAGCATAAAAGTTTTGCTCTATGGATAAATGAGCTGTAGCAAGAATTTCTAATGCAAAGGTGAATATATCTTAGAGGTGATTTCCAATCCATTTTACTGGGCAAAGCTTTCATTGATGGTTTTATAACAATTGTGGAAAGATATAATTATCTGTGATTAATGCTGTAACTTAAGGTTTTATATATAAATTTAAATTTATCTCTATATAATTATATATATGTTAAAGTAATTAAGCAAGGAGGTGATTAGACAGAGGTGGCTGTGATGTCTTGGTAGCTTGTATAAGCAAACCAAAACTTAAACCAGAGTCAATCCACTCACATCTAGGAAAAGGAAACTTAGAAAATTCAACCACAAATGGCCAAATACGCTTTCCCAAATAAGACAACCACTTAAGCTATAGCCACTCAAATAATTTCCTTGCTTAGCTTCAGCTTCTTCTCTATTAAAACTTTACCCCCAGTTCCTGTCATTGGTGCTCCTAGCTACCTTTGGTTTATCACTGCCTGATTCAAATCAATATATGCTCAAATAAACTCTTCAATATTTTAATGTGCCTCAGTTTATCTTTTCTCATATATATATAAGTATCATACATATATAAAAGATAAAAACATCATATATATGAGTATATATATATGATAAAAGATAAAGTAAAAAATATATAAAATACATTATACATACATATAATGTATTTTACTTTGAGATCTAATATGATGTGATGTTTTTATTTAATATCCTATATTATATTATATGCTAATTTAATATTAATATTTTTGGGGAGAAATTGGTGTTCTTTGTAAATGACATGGAAATTTTGATGTCCCAACTTGATTAAGTTAAACAATCTTTGATAACATATTAATAACCATAGAAATACCTCCTGGACAATTTGTACTGGCACTCTGCAGGAATACTCAAAAATGCATAAAAAGTTGTGTTCCTTAAGTTGATAATGTCAATTTAGAATGTAATGAGAGTTTGAAATGCACTTTTACATAGAATCACAAGATCTAGCAACAGCAAATTTTATCCATGATGAATTATAAATTCTGCTTGTACTTAAGTTAAAATCAAATTTCATGAAGTAACTTTTCTCTTTTAACCATAGTTAAATATATTTAAACATGTAGAAACACCTTTAAAGCAAAGAAACAGCTCTCAGTGCCCTCATAATGACTGACCTGGCACCAAACCCTGACTCTTACAGAACAGCCAAAATGACAGTCTTGCAGTTGACACCAGTAGAAGCCAAAGTGATAACTTTGACTTCTCAAGTCAAAGACTTGTGTTGGCAGGAAGAGCCTGGTTGGGAGAGAAGTTGAAGAGATGGGAAAACCAAGTAAGCAGAAAAAACAAATAAGAAGAAAATACCAGAAGTTCAGGAATATTATGATCTCAAAGGAGAAAATGAGGCCAAGGCAAAGGGTTCTCAGACAGAAGCAATTGAAAAGGAAGCATACAGCACAGCGCACTGAAACAGTGACAAGTTCACAAAGAAGGAGGAAGGTTGAAGAGGCAGTAGAATCTTCCTGAAGGAATCAGCATCTACTGGAATGTTGACTGGGAGGAAAATCTTCAGAGAAGAATAAGGGGAAATGAGTAAAGGGGGAAGCTCTCCTGGAGGGACTTCAAATAGGCAAATGCCTGCATGCAGCCACACTTTGTATCTCCAGCAGACCGTTTATAGTGTTTGATCTCTGGAGAGTAGAATCCAGGGATTAATTTTTATGTCCTTCTTCATGCTTTATTTTCAGATTTTTTTACAGTGAGAAGACATTACTTAACCAGGATGGAAACTTTTGCAAATTTTAAGGTTAATATATATCTTTATATATATATCATATATTATAAAATTAAAAGTTACGTATACACTTAAAAATGACAGGAAGTGGAACAAAGCATCCGTCACGGTTATCTCTAAAAGTGAAGTGAATTTCTTTTTTTTTAACCTCTCTTTAAATCCCCAATTTTCTCTCATGTTTATAGTATTTATTTCTTCTAAAATAGAAAAAAACCCTAAAATTTCATAAAAGAAAGTGATGCAGTCAAAATAAAATTACATGGTACTGACCAAATACTTTCACTGAGCTACTAACACACAAGGAGGAGTTGGAATCCTTAGTCTCCTGTGACTGGGTTTTCCTGAACAGTGGAACAAGCCCCTTCTAATCGTGAAGATTACCACATTATTACCCAGTAGGAGAGTAAGCTATTCTCAGACTTATTCCACCCTGAAGCTCTCTTTTTACATGAATATATAAAATGTAATTTAAAAAAATTCTCATTACTCAAAAAATAACCACTTTACCTATTAGTAGTCACTTGCCATTTACCACTCACCCTCTGCCCTGAATCCTAGGAGACCATTAATACGATTTCTCTCTCTATAAAGTCGCGTATTCTGAACATTTCATATAAATGGAATCATGCAACATGTGGTCTTTCATGACTGGCTTCTTTCACTTGGCCTAACATTTTCAAGGTTCATCCATGTTGTAGCATATTCTTTCTTATTGCTGAATCATATCTGTCATATGGGCATACTACATTTTGTTTATCCATTCCTCAGTTGATGAGCATTTGGGTTATTTCCACTTTTTGATTATTACGAATAGTGCTGCCACGTGCATTAGTACACAATTTGTTGCATGGACATATATTTTTATTTCTCTTGGGTATATACCTATGAGTGGAATTGCTGGATTATATGATACCTCTAAGTTAAACAATTTGAAAAACTGCCAAACTGTTTCTTAAAGTGACTGCACCATTCTACCTTTCCCAACGTAGCAATGTATGATTGTTCCAATTTCTCCACATTCTTGCTAACACTTATTTTTTTCATCTTTTTTACTTAAGCCATCTCACTTGGTCATGGTGTATAACGCTTTTTATGTGCGGTGGGATTCAGTTTCCTAGTATTTTTTTGAGGATTTTTGCATCTATCTATATTCATAAGAGTTATTGACTATAGTTTTCTTCTGTCTTTGTCTGGTTTTGATATCAGGGTAATATTGGCTACATAGAATGAGTTGGGAAGTGAGTTTATGTTTTCTTTATACATTCTGGGTTAAATATGTGATTTGCAAATATTTATCCCATTCTGTGGCTTGTCTTCATTTTATTGATGCTATTCTTTTGCAACATGAAAGATTTTAATTTTAGTGAAGTCCTAATTATTATTTTTTTCTTTTGTTCTTGTGCTCTTAGTGTCATTTCTAAGAAGTGTTTGCCTACCCCATGATCTTGAAGATTTAAGCTTATGTTTTCTTCTAAGAATTTTATAGTTTTAGCTTTTACGTTTAGAGATGATCCATTTTGAGTTAATTGTGTATGGCATAGGAAAGCTTTCTAATTTCATCCTTTTGCTTGTGGATATCTAATTGTTTCAGCGTTATTTGTTGAAACAACTATTCTTTCCCCTAATGAATTGTCTTTGCATTCTTGTTTAGGATCAATTGAGTGTAAATGTAAGGGTTTATATCTGGAATCTCAATTAGACTCCATTAATCTACCTGTCTGTCCTTATGCCAGTACTACTCTGTCTTGATCAGAGTGCCAGCATGGTCCATCTGCTTCTGGGGAGGGATGTCTTCTGGGTTGCAGTCTTCCTATATCCTTACAAGGCAGAAGGAGGGTGGGAGAACTCTCTGGGGTTTGGACACTAATCCCATTCATAAGGGCTCCATCTTCATGACCTAAGTACTTCCCAAACACACCACCTCCTAATATCAATATGTAGGAGGTTAGAATTTCAACATAGGAATTTGGGGAGGATACGAACATTCGGCCCATTGCACAGTCTATGGTACTTGTTATGGCAGCCTGAGGTCACTAATACTGATTTTAGTACCAATAAGTGGGGTGCTGCTGTAACAAATGCCTAAAAATGTGGAAATGACTTGGGAACTGGATAATATTTAGATGCTGGAAGAATTTTGAGGTGCATGCCAGAGAAAGCCTGGATTGCTGTGAACAGAATGTTTGTGAGGCCTCAGATGAAAATGAGGAACAGGTTATTAGAATTGGAGAAAAGGTGATACTTGTTATAAATTAGCAGAGAACTTGGCTGAATTGTGTTCTAGTGTTTGTGGAAGATAGAACTTACAAGCTATAAAATTGGATGTTTATCAGAGGATATTTCTAAGCAAAGTACTGAAAGTGTAGCTTGAGTCCTCCTTACTACTTATAGTAAAATGCATGAGGAAAGATGAGAATTGAAGAAGAAATTGTTAAGCAAAAAGGAAGCAGAACTTGGAGACTGGGAAAATTCTCAATCTATCTGTATTCAAAAAATGAGAAAGCTTGTTTGGAAGAGAATGCTAAGGGTGTGGCTGCACAAACCATTCGATAAAAAGATCATGTGACTTATAGACTTAATCAGCTATTTCAGCAAAAGCCAGGAATAGAGATGGGATGAAAGCAGCAGAATCACTGCTGTCTGGGACCAAAGGGGGCAGAAATAATGAGTGAAATGAAGGAAGGCTGTTGGACTTCTTAGATCCTATAGGACTGGACCAAAGAGTTATTTGGCTGTGAATGTATGCTATTCTTCAAGGAAAAGGAAGAGTGACCCCAACGGTGATAGGGAGATCATCAAGCTGCCTACTTGGTTTCAGAGTAGGGCTATCACTTCAGTTTCAACAAGCCAGAGGTCTTAGGGGTTGGACCACCCTGCAGACCCTTGGAGGCTGGGCTGCCAGAGAGAACTGTGGGGTTAGGGCCCCTATAGGGCAGAGCTAAGTTTTGGTACCACTGCCCCAGTAGTCTCTGAAAGCAGGACCACCATCTCAGTGGGTCTAGAGAGCAGAGCATCGAGCCAAAGAGGGTTATTCTTGAGTCTTAAAATCTAACGGAATTTGTATTGCTAGGCTCTAGACTTGCTTGGGAACTGTTACCCTTTTCTTCTTTCTAAATTTTCCCTTTTGTAATGGGAATGTCTAACCTATGCCTACCCCATCATTGTATTTTGGAAGCATATAGCCTGTCTGGTTTCACAGATGCACAGCAAGAGACAAATTCTGCCTCAGGATGAATCATACCTTGAATCTCACCCACATCTGATTTGGATGATGTTTAGAAGAGACTTTGAGCTTTAAGGTTGATGCTGCAATGAGTTAGAACTGTGGGGCTCTTAGGGTAGAATGGATGTTTTTTGCATGTGAGAAGCACATTAATTTTGGGGGGCAGGGATGGGACTCTAGGTCATGAATTGTACCCCCAAATTCATATGTTGAAGTTCTAACTCCCAATGTGACTGCATTGGGAGCTAGGACTTTTAGGAGGTAATTAAGGTTCAATGAAGTCCTAAGGGTGGGGTTCTGTTCTGTCGGCCTCAGGCCTCAGCCTATTGATAGTGGTGCTATCAGCTAGGAATGCCTGAGGCACTCACCTAGGCCTGTACTACTTGTGATGAGCCACCACAGATATTTCCCCACCGGAACCAGTGTTGTGGCTGGACCTGACTTTGTGTTTCTTATGATTGTAAGACATACCTAAGCAGAAAGCCATCAGGGAGTTTTGAAGAACAAGATTTATTACTCACCGATCCCAGAAGGTACACAGCATGCCTGAGGGCCACACGGTGAAGTCACTATAGAGAGAGAGGGTGAGGGCAGACCTGGAAGGCTGCCTTTCTTGGGGTTCAAGGGTGGGGTGCTGAGGGTTTCATGGGTTCACTCCTCGGTGGGGAACTTAAACCATAAGAGTGGGAAGTAGGGTGTGGGGAAGGAAAAGTGGGGTCACTCCAGCAGTCAGTTATATAGGTTACCCTGGTCTTTCTGAAAGGGGAACTTCATGGATGGGGCAGCTTGTTTTCTTATCTAGTTGTTTTACTACTAGCTGTGTCATAAGGATGGTGGTATGTTTCTTGAGATGGATGTCTATGAAACGGATGCCTCAGCTATCAAAATCGTAATGTCAGGCACTTACTTTACAATAAAAAAAGCTTAAGGTCTAGGTACTTATACTACAGGCCCTAATCCTGTAGGATTGGTTGTCTTACAAGAAGAAGGAGAGATCGCGCTCTATCCTCCATGTGAGCAAAAATGTGGCCATCTGCAAGCCAAGAAGAAAGCTCCCACCAGAAACTGAATCAGTCGGGACCTTGATCTTGGACTTCTAAGCTCCAGAACTTGGAAAAAATAAATTTCTGTGTTTAAGGCATCCAATCTATGGCACTTGTTATGGCAACCTGAGCTGATGAATACATCCTCCCAGTGTGCCAGCCTGCTATGGAGCATGACATGAACAGGCAAAAAATTACATTGTGTTAAGCCAGTAAGAACCAGAATTGTTTGCTAAAGTGCTCAATCTACTCTGATTTATATGGTAACAGAAGAAAATATGTGGAAAGATAATAATAAAAGGATACAAGGTAGCTGCCAAGAACCCAACAAAACGAGAGATTTGCCATAGGACTTAAACATGCAAAATGTTCTCACTCAGGTTCTTTGACCAAGGAGGTAGTCGTTATGTTACTTCACGTAATTCTGTGGGGAAAATTGTTTTTTTTTTAATTTAGAAATTCTTCAAGAAGAATCTCTCAACTCTGTGAAAGGCTGAACCAGGTTTACCAATTATGGGTACAGAAAAGCACCAGCTTTGTTTGTTTTTTAATAGCTGTCAAAACAAGAAATTCAAAGTAAACTATGAACAGAAGGATGTACCCTAACAAGTACATTCCTGGTTTGGAGAATGAAACCAAAGCAGAAGAGTGATTGGCTGAGGCACAGCACACCAGTTCTTCAATCTCAGTCCATACCTGATAACAAAAGTCCATTTAAACCATGAGTACAGTCTGGAGTTGGAAGTTTTGCTTTGTTTCTCAAATAAAAGAGTAAATTTCAATAGTTTTTTCTACAGAGAAGGAATACACCTGACATATTTGAGACTTTGCATGTCTGTGGAGGTTTTCATGTTAACATTTCACCAGAGAAAATCTTGTTTTGTTTATTAGTCTCAATAGGCTAGGCTGTGCTGCAGTAGCAAATATGCCACGAAATTTTAGTGATTGTCCAAATTCAAGTTTGGTAGGCAGAATAATGGTCCCCAAGATATCCACGTCCTAACCGTCAAAATCTGTTGAATATGTTACCATGGCAAAAGGGAATTTACAGATATGATTAAGTTAAGACTCTTGAGATGGGGAGACTATTCTGGACTATCTGAGTAGGACCAATAAAATCATGAGAGTTCTTATTAAGAGGGAGGCAGGAGGGTCAGAGTCAAGAAGGAGATGTGACACTCGAGACAGCTGTTGGAGTGATGTGGCTGTAGCTAAGGAATGTGGGAAGCCTCTAGAAGTTGGAAAAGACAAGGAATGGATGGTCCCCTAAAGTCTTCAGAAAGCATGCAGATGGATCAACATCTTGATATTAGTCCATGAGAACCATTTAGACTTCTGACTTCCGAAACTGTTAGATAATTTGTGTCTTTTTAAGCTACCAAATGTGCGGCAATCTGTTACAGCAGCAATGGGAAAGTAACAGCAAGCTTGCTCTCAGTAACATCACAGCACAAAGCAGGTCTGGTTGTTTTTCTTCTGGTGGTGATTCAGGGATTCTGAGTCTCTTGCAATCAGTAGCTAAGTCATACAACAGATTCCTGGTTTGCTGCAGAAACAGGAGGAGATGATCAATTCTACGGGAGGTTTTTATGAGCCAGAATTGCCTCATGTAAGTTTCTTCTACATCCCACTGGCCAGAGTTCAGTCATATGGCCCCAATCTAACTGTAAGAGAGTTTGGGAAACATAGTTGGCACACAGAAAGAGGGAACTATTCAGTGAATACATAGAATTTTTCTAGCAGAGTCATGTATAAAACTCTTCTGAAAATCCTTTAATGATTGTTACATATCTTCTTAAATTTAATGTTGGAAGGGAGATAGCTGCTACTAATACTAATATTGTTCCTTTGGACAAAATTGATTTTTCCTTTGTAGATTTTTATAGGGTGATTTTACACTTTCTTTGTATTTCATTTGTATCAAAGAATTATTTCAGAGAAGGGTATGTTTTATAGCTATTTGCATAGAACACAGTAAATCCTTTAAATTGAGTTATATTCCTATTGATATTATATGCATATTTTTATCAATTTGTAATTTTTCATCCCAGAAAAAATTTTTCAGTTATTTCAGATTATTACTTCTTTCTCCTGTTTTTGTTCCTAAATCAGGATCACTGTCTTATTTCTTAAAATCAGCATTTTTGTTTCTTTACCTTTCGCATAATCTTTTATCATTTGATCTTTGTCATGATTTTTCTTTACTAACTATAATAATTTCTCATAGTTATCCTCAGACTCATTTAAAAATATTTTCCACAGGGCCAATTGTACCTATTTTTCAAATATAGACATTAAACCCATTATTAAAGTTTAACTTGGAGTAGATTGTAATAAAGATGTTTACCTGACATCATAAATGAACTAGCAGAAGTAATAAATATTTTGGGGTGTTTGTATGAGGATAAGATTAGATAATGTATATCAAAAATTCATAAATGAACCTTCAAGCTCAGAATGGCTGTTGACTCAAATATTTTGCTTGAGAATATGACAATTATTGAATTTTTCTAGGGATAGTGATACAAAGATGAATAGGACACTATTCCTGTCTTTGCAACGCATAGTTGTGTGAAAAAAAATGGGAATTTAAAGAATTACTTACAAGACGTAATATGTGTTTGGAATTAGAGAAGATTTCTTTTGCTACATATATCCATTAACGCAAAGATTAACATGTTAGTGTTGAATTTACAGGAAGGTGGTAAACGGGCCCTGGGTTTTTCAAAACTCCTCAGCTGAAAGCTTTACAAAATCAGTCTCCAGGGGCCAGCCTGGTGGCGCAGCGGTTAAGTTTGCACGTTCTGCTTTGGCAGCCCGGGGTTCACCGGTTCAGATCCCTGGTGCAGACATGGCACCGCTTGGCAAAAGCCATGCTGTGGTAGGCATCCCATGTATAAAGCAGAGGAAGATGGGCATGGATGTTAGCTCAGGGCCAGTCTTCCTCAGCAAAAAGAGGAGGATTGGCAGTAGTTAGCTCAGGGCTAATCTTCCTCAAAAAGCAAAAAAAAACCCCACAAAAACCAGTCTCCAATGGCAGCTGAAGAGTTTCCAATTGAGTATAAACTGAACACAACTTCTAATTCATCGTCATAATTTGAAAACTATTTTCATGTTTAATCTCCAGTTTTCTTATTTTAACATTTGTGGGTCTTTGGATTTCTTAAAACATTAAAGCAAATCTCTTGCTCTTTTTACTAATTATGGTTTAACACAATTGGCTAACTACAAAGTCTAGTTCAGCATATCTGTAATTAGGTGATCCACTCCCACTAATTTTATCGAAGGTGCCAAATTTTTCTCTGAATCATATGGATAAATATTGACGCGTGATTTCAAAAAATTTCTAATTTTGTTTTGACACATCCTGTTTTTTCATATGGAATATATTACAGAACTTGAAGCCAGTATTAGGATGATTATTACCTCTTGCAACCAAGGGAGTATTTATATAATAAAAATGTTAGGATTTAAACAAAAAAAAGTCCTAAAGGACTTAAATAAAGCAAATTTTCAATAACCTTTGCAATTTTACTCTACACAGGATTATTTTTCAGGATAATTGAAATTAAGTCAAAGAAAACATTTTATAATCATATGAATAATATCTATTCCTCTTTTATTTCTACAGATTGCACTATTTAGCCATTATGATGTCTATTAGCTAATGATTGATGATAGCAAATGGCAGAAATCAGGTTTAATCATTTTAGATTTTTAATATCCAAAATAATTATGTAAGCGAAATTGATAAAATTAATAGTTGTTTGGGTATGACAGTTTATATCCAATCAGGGTTTCACAAGTTTCAAAGCAATTAAATATTATTATGTCATTTTATCTTTACAACCATTCTATGAGAAAGATAAGAAAGATGTTATAATTTCTATTTACACAATAGCCAACTCCTGCCCAAAGAGTTAAAGCAACTTAGCCCAGATCATAAACAAGCTAGTTTTAGACTTGGGAATAGAACTACTTTTGGTTATTCAAATAAATAAAATAAATCCCATTAGTCTTTGGCAAAAGTATGCCCAGAGAATTATATAAAAATACATAAAGTAATTTTGTAAACAAAAGACAATTCTGTCAAATTTATTCACCAAACAATGTTCTCAATTTACCTCATTATTCTGATTCCATTGTTACTTCCTCATTACAGGACAAAGTCATCTTTCAACCAAGCTTCTTGCAACTAATTTTTATGTAAAACTCCAAGAGGTTCAAATTAGCTCAGATTGGGTTACATGTTTTCTATATGTGCATGTTTAACCGTAAGCAACTGTAATACTGCTTTTCCCTAAGTGCTTATACTATTTTATGTTCTCATCAGCAATGCATGAGAAATCCAATTGTTTCGTATCCTTACACTTGGTATTGTCAATTTTTTATATTTTAGCCATCTTATTAGGTTTTTCTTGTTATCTCATTTAAGTGTTGATTTGCATTTCTCAGATGAGTAAGGATGTTGAGCATCTTTTCAAGTGTCTGTCTCTTGTATATCATCTTTTGTGAATTGTCTTTTAAAATTTTTGGTCTATTTTTTAAAAACTGAGTTTGTTTTCTTATCATTGAATTTTAAAGACTTTATATTTTACAGATGCAAGTGCTTTGTCAAACATATTTGACAAATATTGAAAATATTTTATCCCAGTCTATGGCTTGTCTTCTCATTTTGTAACAGCATATTACACAGGACTGAAATCTTTAGTTTTGATTGTCTAATTTATCTTTTTTATTGTTGTCTTCTTTTGTGGGTTTGTACTTTTCATGCCCTCCCTAAGAAAGCTTTAAGAAAGATTTGACCAGAAAAAGAAACTCTCCAAATATCATAGAGTACTTAAATTGCTCAGTATTTGAGTCTAGATTTCTTGGTATGTATAAAAAGAAAAAAGATATATACGGTAGCAACTATTTAATCTGACAATGTTAATCCTTTGTTTCTTCTTAAGTAAAACCTTTTTCACAAGCAATTTATACTGCAGTAAACATCTATGTTTATTTATATAGGAAGTGTTTATTTTTCAAAGAAAGTGAACTTTCATCTTTTCTCATGTATGTCATGGAGAACCTGATGGTTTCTTGAATGGTGGAAGTGTATTGGTGCTATTTTGATCAGTTCAGACTCAAACATTGTACTGTACATTACCCATGCAAACTAGTGCTCTTAAAGAATGTTACAGTCACCAGACAGCAACATCCAAGTTGGAATAATGCCAGGACCACAATGTGCTTCACAATTCTGCACACACGAACTGCTATGATGGCTGCTGAGAGCGGTAAATGGTTGTAAATCTCCCAGGCTTTAAAAGATGGTAATCAATCACATCAACAATGAAAAGTGTGTTTCTGTGGTATCTATCTTATTCAGATCGCCAGAAACTTGGCTACATTTCAGCTATGGGAGTGTTTTTCTGAAGTGAGACTAACTCCAAACCTTTCCTCTTTAGGAGTATTAAAATGAGTACAACCCTCTCTAAAATAAATTAAAAAAACATTTTCTTCAGTTATGCTGACTCCTCCAATAGCACTTTAGTTTCTGTTTCTTTATTTTTTTTGGTTCATTTGCTTTTGTAGAGTATAGGTGGAATACCAAAGGGATCCAGTATGGGGAACATTTGTGAAATTGAAAATAACAGTCAACCCCATTTCCATAGTGAAAAAGGGAAACAAGTTTGCCATGAGAATTTATTCTTAGTGGTTTTGCTCTCTTCTGTGCATCAGGCAGGCAACTCATAGAAAGTTAAAGTCCCTCTTCCCTCCAAGAACTTTTATTTGTGAACCCATATTCAATGGTTAGCATGAAATCTGTTAGAATATGGCACTTCCTAGGGGTATGGGAATCCCACAATAATGAAATCTTTGGAGTGGTCATACATTATCACATCAAACCAACGTTAAAGATTGCACTGTTTTTTAAAAATAATTTTCTATAAAGTGTTGGGTCAACCATGGATTCTTATAGGAGAACTTGAAGCAGGGATTTTATTGAGGTTTCTCGTGATTGTTCTAGCTTAGTTATCAATTGGCTTGGCGTTAAGGAGGGCTAGATTGCTGGAAGATACCTTCTATATGGATTTTCGGGCCATACTCTAAAAGTACAAAATTTATACTCATCATAAAAGGTGGTTAGCAATGATCCATTCTGATCCCTATTATTGCTTTATTTTTTCTGTATTTTGCTATTACCAAATGAAATCAGGATGCAACATTTGCTGAGGAGCCTGATTGTGTGCTCTTCCTTTCCTATGCAGAATCAAGAAGCTACAGAGAAAAAGCAGGCTTTAAATTCCACTCTAATTTTTCATTTTCAATAATTTCCTTATTCACTGATGGCTCAGATGCACCATGGACTCTCCTACCATAATGATTTTGCTCATGCTCCTTTCTCGCCTTGTAACCCTCCTATGACCAGGAGCCATATGAGTAACTTATGAGCTTTGACCCTTGTATTAAATGGCCCATCTCAAAGAGGCATTTCTTTATCACCATATCTTAAGAAGTTTTGCTTCCCTATTATTCTGTTTCTCGATAACTTGTTCATTTTTACAATTTTGAATTATTTATTTGTTTGTTTGTTTTCCAAAAGTGAAGTTGTGTAGTAGGGAGCTGACTGGATGGGTCTAAATACCAGGTAGACCTGAAATGTGAAACTGGGCTCAGGAAAGGAATACAGAAGTTCAACATCCAAATGCCACTTAGAGGAAGAGTCATTCATAAAGAAGACAAAGAAAGAGAAATCCAAGAGAAGATAAAGCAAGATAATATGACCTTGTAGCATCCAAAAAAACAGCCATTCACAGGATTGAAGCTGAGTGTTGATTACATCCTAGAACATGCTGATCACACCCAGGTTCCACCCACCTTTAGGTGACTTCTACTACTGGGCTAAACATCACTATGTCATCTCTTAGAGTTGTTCTTATGGTTGTGTTTATCGTGCTCGCCATTTCATATTCTCATCAAATATTCTCTGGAAATGTAGATTTCTCAGTGTGAACACAGTTTATGCAGACACCAAATTCTTTTAGAAGTGCATATTGCATTATTTCCCTGATACCAAAAATACACATAAATATACAGGTTTTTTTTCTTTATTATTGAGGAAGATTAGCCCTGAGCTAACATCCACCACCAAGCCTCCTCTTTTTATTGAGGAAGATTGGCCCTGAACTAATATCTGTGCCCATCTTCCTCTGTTTTATATGTGGGATGCCTGCCACAGCATGGCTCCATAAATGGCGCATAGGTCTGCACCTGGGATGCAAACTGGTTCACCCTGGGCCAGAAAGCAGAGCTTGTGAACTTAACTGCTATGCTAACAGGCTGGCCCCAACAGGAAATTTTTTATTATCAATATTTTACTCGAGGTAAATTTAAAAAGGATAAAATATTCTTGTATAAAAACTTTAACTGTGATGAGGAGTTATATAAACATTTATTCATGAATTTAATGATAATAAGTTAGTAGAATGTGAATTACCTGAATCTAGTGTATCTTTTTAATATATTTTATATTTATATGCTCCATGAAGTCAGTGAGATTCAATTTCTTCTTTTATTCAACCATTAGAATTTTGAAAATTTGATCTTGAATACAATGTTTCTCATGATGAAGCCAAAGGTAAACAGCATTTTCTGCACCCCAAATTGAGCTGATTTGGTTGTTGCTGTATTCATTGACTTTTTCCCTTTCTTATTACTTTAATATTACAGCAGCAGTTATAGCCCCACATTTTAAGGGAAACAAGTTAATCTTGGAATCCTAAATGAAAATTTTAGAAGTCACATATCTTTACATGGGCACTAAAACCACTTGGTAAATTAAAGCTTAAATCTTGTCATCAAAACTAATATTTCTATAGCTTCTCAGAAATATAATTGCCAAATTATTTTTGGCTTCATGAAGGTTTTTGTGTATGCTTATTACTAAAAATAGGGTCAAAAAATGTAAGAGTTTGGGTTTCATTTTAAATGAGACTTAAACGTAAGAAACACAATCTCTACTCAACAGCTACAGAAACACAATCAGACCATCCCTGTTAAATTAGTTTGAAAACTAGGTTTGAATTTACATATTTGGGAAATAAAAACTCATGGAAATAGTAACCACGCCAGGGTAAGCTATGGCAGGTTTATGTTTAATTTTTTTTCTTTTCAGATAAACTTACAAAGTAATCTGAAGGAGAGTGAAAGGACAGAAAGATGATGAATTAATAAAAATTATATTAGAACATTCTCATGTGTTCATATCACAATAGGAAACTGTTTTGCTCCCTTAGAGCCCTAATCTTCAATGATTTACTCCCTAAATGAGCCTCTTTAATTTTTTATTGCCTAGAGCCAGAGTTTTTGGTAACTTTTCCATGTGTTTTGTTTTTCTTTACATTTCTTCTTAGCAGGCATAATCAATATATCTAGAACACTTGCATTCTGAGAATATTAATTCTGAAATAGAAATAAAGTTAGTTGATCCTCCTAGCTCTGCTTAACTTTGTGATGGAAACCTGAAACTTTATAACTGTGGTAATGTGTAGACCACTCTCCCCCAGACTTTTGAATGGGCTCCAGAAAGAAGGGCCAAAAGTTTTCCGTGTATTTTACATAACAGACTAATTTGCTTAGGCGATAAGGTCTCTGAAAATACTTGGAGAATCATTGAACCTGGATTCTCTGAGTCTTGGCTTTGTGAGTTTCTTAGTTACGGTACATTTTCAATCCTGCGGATTTGTAGTGCTGGCCGGTTAAGTCCACGATCATGTTTTCTCCGTTGTTGTTTGAAAGACTGGAATGAGGTGGAGACTTAGTGAACTTGTCTTTTTTCTCCTAAAACTGGGAGACGTTTGTAGAGTAGTGCTAAGCCATTCACCCTCCATGAAGATTTGTGTTTTCTAGAAAGGAACGTCATGGTTAACTAAGACTCGTTGTCTTGTAATTTATTTGAACTCATAAGCGTATTGTTTAAGGATAATTCTTATTCTTCGTAGAGCCAGTATCAATACACTGGAAAAAACGGAGGACTCTGTTATTGATGATATCTAAAAACAAAATAATATTTATATATTCAGGCGTAGCTAATTCTGAGAACAAATGGGAATGAAAATATCAACTGTATTTTTTCAGGGTATACATATATATGCCATCAAAATTGTCTGAAATGAAAGAGAATCTGTTATATGTGTTCTGCTGTTGTTAGCAAATAGAAACATCTTAGCATTTTTAGGACATTTAAGATGTGCCTGAAGTTATTATCAGTTTTACGACACATGATATGGTTTTTTCTCAAAATAATTTTAATGTTTTTTTCTGCATTCTCAGATTCATATCTTCCAAAATTGACAATTTTGCGTAATTGTATTCAAATGACTGTAAAGGACTCTGCAGGGTTGACGAATTACTCATAGAATCTTTAACTTACACCTCACATAACACGTTGAATAAAAGCAATCAAAATAATTTTTTCTTTTCCTTTCTGTTCACAGGGCACTTAGAAAGAAATGTATTGTAATTATGTTAAGCTTGATGTTTAGAGTCTTTAACATCCTTTGACTTTTCCCCTTTATTTTTAAAATTTCATATTCTAATAATGTTTGTATTTTAAAGTAAAAGAAAGCTCTCCATACTCAGTAGCGACAATGACGTAACACATGCGATTGAAGAAAATCTTTTACTCCTTAAGTTGGGAAAGTCATTTGCAGCTTCCAATTATACCACTCGGATCATTAGCAGATAATAATACACAAACATATTGCATACTTTCCAATCACTTGAACCAGTTTATTTTTTCATTAGTAAAATGCCATCATGCATCGTCTGCCAAATCCTCATCTCTGGAAAATATCTGTGTCAGGCCAACTTCACCTCACAAAACTTTAACAAGAAATTGCAGAACTTGGCTGTTTTGAAAGACTTCAGTTGCTCTCTGGTGTCTTTTGTGATTTTCTGCTTTTGACATTTTTCTTGAAAAGAGAATATGCCTCTAAAGAATTAAATTTTAAAAATATATCGACAAATTTTTAGTATGGTACGTATAACTTTCAGAAGATAGTCACATCTCACCATCAAATTATGGATTTAAAGATTGCAAAAGAATTTAAAATTGTAACTTATTCTTTATAAGTATGGATTAGAGGAGCAAAATATAAGAATTTTTTCCCCGTATACAGACGCCTAAAATCAGAGTCACTGCTATCACTACCACTCACACACACACACACACACACACACACACACACACACATAAGATCAAAGAACAGGTTTTTAAACAAGGGCAACAATGTAACAGCTGTAACACTGTCCAGAGGAGATATTTTTGGAGGATGGTTTATCAGTTTAACAATGTAGTTTGGGATAATCTGATCTTGACACTTTCAATATCATTCCTCTTAATGACATTAGTTGGTCTTTCTACTTCAATTCCTTCCAGATGCCTATTTATACTAAGGAGCACTGCTTTTATTTAAACAAAGGAGATTTGCTTAGAAGAAGAATTTAAGCCACCTGCCCTAGGCCCGCTCTTTCTCATGTAGCTTAGTGCTCAGGAATAATATGATTCTTTTGTTTTAATTCTTGAAATATCTGGATAGAAGTAATCGTGCCCAACCCTCCAGCCCTTCAAGGGTTGCTTGCTTATATTTTTCCCATTAAAACTAAAACTCCAGGGGCTGGCCCCATAGCCAAGTGGTTAAGTTCACTCTGCTTCCGTGGCTCAGGGTTTTGGTGGTTCGAATCCTAGCTGTGGACCTAGCTCTGCTCATCAAGCCATGCAGTGGTGGCATCCCACATAGCAGAACTAGAAGGACCTACAAGTAGAATACACAACTATGTACTGGGGGGGCTTTGGGTAGAAGAAGAAAAAAACCCCCATAAAACTGTGTGTGTGTGTGTTTTATAGGGGTTAAACTTTATATAAGCATAAAGTCTCCCTGTTAAGCTGCTGTTTTGCTAAAATACACTTCCCTAGCAGCATAAAACTATACTCTCCTCAACTGAGAATAGATTCTGAACAATCAGGGGTCTACTGCCCACACTTTTAGAAATACTGCATCATTAATGATTCTATAGAAGAGTATGTTTCTGGCAATCTTCATGCTTCACTTTTTCCTCTTAGTAACAGAACCCCCAAGTATTAACCAGAACACATCTTTACCCAACTTAAGACTATGTTTACCAACCTCTCTTGCAGATAGGTATGATCACATAACTAAGTCCTGGCCGCTAGCTTAAAAACAGAAATGGTGTGTGAAATTGAAATGTCATGTCTTTAAAAGACAGCTTCTTACTCTATTTTATGTTTTCTCCTTTCTGCTGGTGGGAGGCCATCTTTGAAGAGGTAGGCAAATACCTTATGCTAAGGGAGTGACAGAGCAACCCAAATGAAGAAACTATGATTCTCAGGTGATATACACAGAAGAGTGTCTATTAGATCTGGCTAAGTTTAGTATATTCTAACTTACGTAGTCAACCTTTTTAATTGTGAATATTTTCAAAGACAAGGAAAAGTATAGAGAAAATCTAACAAACAGCCACGTATGTACTACCCAGAATTAGCAAAAGTTAACTTATTATTAAATAAAATAAAACAATGCACTATAAATAATTTATCTTTCTTCCCTTCTTAGAAGTAATTGCTGTTTGAATTTAGTGCATATCTTTCCCATTTGTATTTTTATAAGCGTACTGCAAGTATACGTATCCAACAAAAACACAATATTTTTACTGCATTCAGAAGTTTTATATAAATGATATCACATGATAGACTGGATTCTATAACTTCCTTTTTTTACCCAGTAGTGTGTTTAATTCATTTACTTCTATTATGCTTAGAGATATATTTTGAATCTATTTGCTATGCCTTTGTGTGTTTTTTACTTAAAAATTATTTTTTAATTTAATTTTATTTTACCACTTTCACCCTTCTTGCTCCCCACTTCACCTCTGGTAACTGCCAATTTGTTCTCTGTGCCTATGTCTGCTTGTTTTTTATCTTCCACATATGAGTGAAATCATATAGTATTTGGCTTTCTCCATCTGACTTATTTTGCTTAGTGTAATATCCTCAAGGTCCATCCATGTTGTCACAAATGGCAAGATTTCATCTTTTTTATGGCTGAGTAGTATTCCATTGAATATCTATACCACATTTCTTTATTCACTCATCTGTTGATGGGCACTTAGGTCGTTTCCAAGTCTTGGCTATTGTGAATAATGCTGCAATGAACATAGGGGTTCATATATCTTTTTGAATTAGTGTTTCTGCGTGCTTTGGATAAATACCCAGAAGTGTTATAGCTGAATCATATGGGAGTTCTATTCTTAATTTTTTGAGGAATGCCCATGCTGTTTTCCACAGTGGCTTCACCACTTTGCATTCCCACAAACAGCGTATGAGGGTTCCCTTTTCTCTGCATCCTCTATAACACTTGTTATTTATAGTTATTACTTAATAATAGCCATTCTGAAGGTGTGAGGCAATATCTCATTGTAGCTTTTTGGTTTTGGGGGGGTTTTTGGTGAAGAAGATACACCCTGAGCTAACATCTGTGCCAATCATCCTTGATGTTGTATGTTGGATGCCTCCACAGCATGGCTGATGAGTCTAGTAGGTCCACACCCAGGATCTGAACCTGTGAACCCAGGCTGCCAAAGCTGAGTGCATGGAACTTTAACTACTCAGCCATGGGGCCCGCCCCCAATCTCATTGTCATTTTGATTTACATTTCTCTAATAATTAGAGGTGTATTTTGTGTGTTTTTGTTTACCTTAATTTCCTTTGCTTTTTACAAATACTAACTCATCTCCTCTCTGGCAGTCTATTGATAACATTGAGTTTTATTCTAGCATACATCTCTTATTTACTGATTAGCAAGTTATACCTTCTATATCCGTTCTTTCAGAGGTTACTTTAAAAATACATGCATTACTAATAACCTCTAAGATAAATAAAAACTCTCTATTCTTACTTTTGAATAATATGTCAGTTAAAAAAATTAAATGTACATTATTTTTTAGATCCACCTTATCTGTCCTGTTTGTATAACCAATAATTTAGATTCATCAAAAGGCTTCATTTCTTTTCTTTCTTTCTTTCTTTCTTTTTCTTTCTTTCTCTTTCTTTCTTTCTTTCTTCTCTTTCTTTCTTTCTTTTCTTTCTTTCTTTCCTTTTTTCCTTCCTTCCTTCCTTCCTTCTCTTTCTTTTTAAAGATTGACACCTAAGCTAACATCTGTTGCCAATCTGTTTTCTTTTCTTATTCTTCTCCCTAAAGCACCGCCCCCCCCCCCCATATGTAGTTGTATATTCTAGTTGTAGGTCCTTCTAGTTTTGCTATGTGGGACGCTGCCTCAGCATGGCCTGATGAGTGGTGCCATGTCCATGCCCAGGATCCAAACTGGCAAAACCCTGGACCACCAAAGCAGAGTGCACGAACTTAACCATTCAGCCACAGGGTTGGCTCTGATTTCTTTATTCATCAATAATTCTTATAGTCCCCTTTTTGGCTAAGCATGCATTTTAGTACTTCTTGTCAGAGTCCAGCCTCAGGGGGGCAAATGAAATGTTCATTACACAGTGTCCCCCTTAAAATATACACACACACACATACACACACACAGATTTGCGCACTCCACTTAAAAGTAAGATATTGCCTGTATAGTATATAATCTCTACCAATTTTTAAAACGGCCCCTGAAATCAATTTTTTACCAGGCAATCTAGTTTTTTTAACATAAAATTTTATTGAATAATCAGATCTGTGGAGAGGGTTAATTTCAGAAGATTGAATTCATATGAAGCAAATTTACTGCAAGTTAGAAAAGAACTGTTGTGGCAGTGTGTTTATAATAATAGAAAAATATAAGAGGCTAACAATGGAAGAATGGAGAAAGAAAGCTAAAACAAATTAATTCAAAAGAACAGTTTTCTATTTCTTGTTTTCTTAAAACATTGAGCTAAAATAATATTAAACAGCAAAATCTAAATCCTCCGCACAGCAGTTTAATTTTATTCTTTTGACTATACCATCATTTCATTTTAATGTAAACTTTTATCCTCTAAGTAAATCCCCACTCTATCGATGTCTAAAATGTAGAAATAGGGATTGTGATATCAAATTGATTGTGTACTTATTTTTATTTAATTATTTATATCTTAAAGGCCTTTTTGTTCATCTACTGCTCTGCATTCAGCCGGATTGAAACTAATAAAGTTTGTAGTACAAATTATTAAAAAAATTATTTCTGGGTCCTGCCCAGTGGCATCCGGCTGCAGACATGGCACCACTTGGCAAGCCATGATGTGATAGGCGTCCACATATAAAGTAGAGAAAGATGGACATAGATGTTAGCTCAGGGCCAGTCTTCCTCATCAAAAAGAGGAGGATTGGCAGCAGATGTTAGCTCAGGGCTAATCTTCCTCAAGAAAACGTAAAAAAAAAATTAAAAAATAAATAATTATTTCTGTTTAGTGGCAACTACTATAATTTTCAGCTTTAAGGTTGCAATCAAGAGAGAGGAAGATCATATTAATAGTTGGGATTAAGGATATAATATTATGAATAAATAAAATAAAAAGATACTTTTTTCTCCAAGTATCAATATCCACATTTTATAAAGCACACACAGGTAGATATATATGGTCACATATACCTATTTATATTATCAAGGCTGGTAAGTTCACTCATTTTTAAAGTTATAAATGTGCAGAGCTTGTTCCACCAATAACTTTCAATTTCCTCTTTGCTGCTTAAATCAAATACCAGTTATCTAAGACAGAAACCAGGGAACACTCCTTGCTCCTCTCTACCCCTTACCATTTGTGTCTGAATGGTCAATAGTTCAGGTCCACTCTAGAATGCATACCAAAGCATGTTTTAAAAAAATAAATCTGATATGACCTGGATGGAATGCAGTACAATAGGATTAAGTGTATCATAAAATATTAAAAATTTTCATATGTGCCATGTCATGAAAAGACTTTTGAAGCACTAGATACTTCCCATATGGTGATCCCTGAAGCCAGAAACATTGTGATTTTAGCTCTTAAGAGATGGAAGGAGAGAGGAAGAGGCGACTGTAGGTAGAGTAAAAGAGGGCGTAGTTGAATGAATTCTGGCAATGCATCTTTCTCCAACTCCAGATTGCCTAGGCCCAGGTGAATTTTTATAACATTTTTGGATACCTTTTTTTCAAGGGAAAAAATTCTCTGAGAACTTTTTGGTGGCAGTTGTTTCAAAGTGGAAATAAATTAATGTAATAGGGCAGCAGACAGCATAAAAGAAATTTATGTGGAGCAGAATTTCTTCTTTCAGTCTTCACCTGTCAATTAAAGACAGATGAAGGAACGTATTTTTAAATTAAACATTCTCAGCCATAGGGCAAAGATAGTGCTCTGTATCCACTTCTTTCTCCACTTCTTTCTGGGCACTGAAAGACTACAATTCCCAGGCTCCCCTGAGAATATGTTGGTGTCATGTGACCAAGTTCTGACCAATGGTGTATGAGAGATGTTGAAAATGTTTTCAGGCATTGCCCTTAAAAAAAAATAACTCATTTGATTCTGATTCTTTTTTCCCATCCTATAGTGACTCTGGAAGCCACTTGCACCAAATGACTATAAAATGGAAGCAGCCTGGCTCCTGAGTCTCTGCTTGGAGAAGAGGTGCTGAATAAAGCTGAGAGCCTCATGCCCATATTGGACTGTGACATGAGCAAGAAATCAACTTGTACAGTGAGCCAGTGGTATGTTAAAATGTATTTGTTATTGCAATGTAGTCTATCCTACCCTGACTAATACACAAAACATAAAACAAAAACGAAAATATGTGGTAATAGTGAAAAGATTTTGGAAAGTGGCAAAGACTCAGGTATTGGAGGCTAGAAAGATGGTAATCACTAATATACAGTAAGAAAATATTTAGTAATACTAGAATATGCAGTTACCTGAGAGGAAGCCTATAAAACCAGGAAACGTTGAAGGATAAAATGAAAGCATGAGTGGGTGTGGTTATTATTGACTACACTTGACAAATTATTATAAGAAAAAGATAAGTTCAGAAATGAGTTAGCAGGTTTATGAACATAAGGGAAAAAAATAGGGACAGTACAGCAATTGCGCCCCTTGAAGCATTAGATCTCAAACAGTAAGGGATGGGATGACAAAGAGTTTGAATGACAAAGTCACTTTATGGTCATCAGTTGGACAAACTTACATGGAGGAGAGAACAGACTAAAACTTGGTTTTTTGGTGGTATTGTTTTTGTCTTTTTGTTTTTTTTCTGCTGAAGAAGATTCACCCTGAGCTAAAATCCACTGCCAATCTTTCTCTTTTTGTGTGTGAACCGCTGCCACAGCATGGCTGCTGACAGACGAGTGGTGTAGGTCCATGCCTGGGAACTGAATCTGGCCACTGAAGCAGAGCATGCCAAATTTAACTACTAGGCCACTGGGGCTGGCCCTGAAACCTGTGGTGTTTATAACTCTCAAGTGAATAAAGGAACCAAGGAAAAGAGAATTTAAGAATGTTGCCTTTCGACATATTGTATCAGTTAATGTTAAGTAAAAACTGTTCAGTTGAGAGAAATGCATGATGATGGGAACAAGAAAATTGATTAGTCTTGAGATTTACATCAAGAAAAGAACTATGGGTATGGTTTCTGGCATAAGGAACTGACTGGAAGTAAATAGAGCAGAAGAATATTGTTTTTGACAGAAATATATTACCAAAGAAACCTGACTGTTTAACGCTGAAGATAAGATGTAGGGTTCCATTATTATGAGGTAGGCATCTCCTAAGGAATTCTCATTTCAGATGTGGGCAAGTAGATTCATGGACAAGCAGTAACTTTCCAGAACCTGGGATCCAGGAGGACTTGTTTAAGAGAGTTGGCTTTCCAGAGAAAGGAGGAAAAGCCTTATCAAGAACCTCCAGAGTAGGGGCTGGCCTGGTGGCACAGTTAACTCAAGTGTTAGTGATAACGATATTTATTTTCGGAATGGAGAGAAATTATTAAGAATATGTTATTTTTCAAATGGTGCAAATGCTTGCTCATCAAATAGGATATTAGGTTCATTTGCTGTTAATTTCTGACCCTCATAGAATATATCACTTGACAATTGTCTTTCCTGAATTTTCACATCTAAATGGTAGAAAAGAAAGTGGCAAAAAAAGGAGTGACAGGATATGTGTTCAATAGTTTTCAACACAAAGTGAGATTTTGTCTTACGATGGTGCTACTTGGGTACCCAATTCACTTGGGCCTAGTTGTGGGGCTGGGTGTATTACAGAATGGAATGGCAGGAGACAAGAAAGTCACAGATCAGGGACCAGCTGTGGGTTGGCTGAGCATCTACTCAGAACTCTAGCGCATGCTCTCTATTGTGTAATTAGGAAGGCTGCATGTTCCATAACTTAAAACGAGAAACTGATTTGGACTCATAATTTTACAGCATGTAGTTATTTAGGAAAATTGCCTTGGGGATGAATCATTTGGCTATCTTTTTATTATCCATTTTCCCCTCTCTAATTGATATTCTGTAGTCTTCCTTTGATTGCTTCTTTTCTACCATCATCCCCATCATTTTAACTGTCTACCATTTTAAAAATCTTTCTTAAACTGTGATTAATTTGTTGGCAATATGCCACCTGAATCACAAATAGAATAAAAAAATCGACATCAATTTATACTGATTGAGATAGATTTCCTTCTAACATTTTGTAGATAAAAGGAAATTATTTAAGCACACTTTTAAAAATAATGGATATCAAACTCTTGCAAAACAACATTTTTGTCAGCTAATTGTAAATGAATGAGAAACATATGGATGAAGTTTCTGTCAAAAACACACACATTTATGAATTCAAGCAGAATTTGTTTGGCAAATGTCTCTTTTTATTTTGCCAATTATAAAATATTTGAAAATAATTTGTTTTTTTCAATCATAAAAAGTCATAGGGTATTCATTATTTTACAAAATCAAAAAAAAAAAAAGAAGAAAACACTATAAAGTGACTTCTACTTGAATAATTATCAAGCGAATAAGGTTGTAATTCTGATAACCCCATGGATTATTTCAACTGTAATTACCTGTAGGAAAAGAACATCACATTCTGGAAACCAGAAGCATGTTGGGAAACTCAGGAAAATGTTAAGAACCCAAGACATGATACTATGCTGCTTACTCTCAAATATAAATAGGACAAAATCTTTCAAATAATTTAAAAATACATTTCATATTACTAATAGCATTTATTGAATTTAATATAAGAGAATGAAATGTACTGTGTATCACTGTTTTCAAAGGTTAATTAACCAATTTTACCTTAGCTCTTATAAAATTAAACAACATGTAATTGGAATTTGATTGGAACTAGTGGTAAAAATACAAAGTGATCATGTTAGTCAGGATGTTTGGTTTAGTAGTAGAAAGTACTTAACTCGTCTTCGATGAAAATATTTTTTAAAAAAATTTTAAAGAAAAGGAATATATTGGATTACACAATTGAGTCCAGATCTTGGCCTGATTTTCATCATGGCAGGCCTGGGGGTTCATTTCCTGATTCTTATTTCCCCTGTCTGTGTTGGCCTTTTTCTCAGGCACTATTTCACAAAATGTCTGTGAAAAGCTCCTAAATTTTAGGTTCCCAACATAATAACATCAGGGGAAAACAAACACCTCCTTTGGGGCAGTTCTAGCAAAGAGCCTGAAATAGGGCCATGCTGCCATGTGATGTGTTCATCTGTTTAGCCATGCCTCAGTCATGAGCAAAATTAGGACGACCTAGGGCGAAAGCAGCAAAATCTGTGCCACCCAAACCAGACGGACCAAGGCTGGAGGCATTGGTTTCTCAATAAATAGGGCTGATATTTCCAAAAGAAACGAGGAGGGATATGAACGGACAATAACTTCAGAGATTCACAGGGAGAAGTGTTTGATTTTTTCCCAATACTATCTACAATTTCTATAACTGTTGACATTCTTCACTATTCGGCTGCAGTGTACTACATTAGTCGTTTTTCTAAAATATGACAGAAACGAATGCTTTAATGGTCCCTCTCTGATCAATTGCATGTTTCTTCAAAACTTCCTGGTGTGTTTTCATTGAACGGGTAGAGAAAGTAGACTCTTCACCCTCGGAACTTTTTCTTAGATCCTTTTTGTTTTCCTTTAAGATTGCTTTATGATTCTGCTCCCTCTCCTCTCCCTATCAATCTGTCAGTGAGGCTGGGTAGGAAGCCCGGCCCTGAGCGACAGCTCACGTAGGAGGCCTCCTGCCTCCGAAAGTTTAAGGATAGGGCAGACAGGCAGAGGTCTCAAAGAAGGAGCATGTGGATAGGGTGACTGAGGCCAGGTCTACTTACGATGGAAGAGAAATCTCTCCTTTGGTTTCTTTTCTGAACTACTCTTATTATCAGTGTTAAGATTCAAGAGCCAAGATCAGCCAGATGGGGGCAGACCCAGGGGAAAGGAGCCCAGGAAACAATCTGGTCCACCTCTAAAATATGTGAAATAAGTTGGAGAATGTCATGTTATGCAATGAGATAAAGAACTGACTGCGTAGGGTTTTAGACGCAGCCCTGGTTAATGATAAAGTCTATGCTCTGTGTATCTTCTCCTTCCACTTCTGTAAATCAGAACAGGGCTGGTTGAGGATTTTGAGATTGCATGTGTCATTGTTGTATCTTCTTTGATGACAGAGAGACTAGACATAAAAGTTACCCTCTATGTCGTTTCACAAAGGAAAGATCTCCACGGAGACAGCTAGAATATATGAGAAGGGTAATGAGACTTGGTTTCTATGCCACTGTGTTCCACGAGTATTAGTAATAAAACAGATATTCCTAAATTCTTTCTTCACTTGCAGCAGGGAGATGCCTAGTCATGGAACATTAGTGCTTTTTAGGTCTTGAGTATTTGCATGGACGGCAAAAATTAGGTCACAAGAAATGTTAATGAAAACTGAAGCACAATTAAATAAGCAGACAAGCCATCAAAATTATTGCTATTATAATCAGGTTAAAGGACTATATGTTTTAAAACCTTAGTATTATTTGAAAACAAGTGATCAAAATCATGTACTTAAAAATAAAAAAGGAAAAGATAGGTGCTATTTAAAGTAAGAAAGAAAGAAAGGAAAATCCTTTAAAAAGCTCCTAAGTATAAAGAGAAATTTTTTAAGTATAGAAAAATCAGGGTAGGTATTAACTATTCAGTTTTCTTTGTGGCTTCTTGAACAACTCAAAAAGGAAGAGTTTTCATGGAAGAAATTAAGGGTGATGTAAAAAAATTAATTAAAACCTAAAGGATGTGTTCCAGTATTTTTGTCAAATTTTAAAAGAATTCTGTTTGCATAATACTAAGTAATTTAATTCTCTGTGCTTATATTACATTCCATTTTAACAAACTAGGCAAACAATGTTTTTGTTAGTGGTACTTAATCTACACATCCTGTTTGTGTTTTCATTTGGACTACTCTCATCGAGTTAAGGAATGTTTCTGTAATTCTTGTTTTAATTTATGAGGGACACAGGAAATATTTATTTTGCCTAAATAGGTATAACATAATAATATTTGTTAGTCATTGAATCATCATTTTCCTCTTCAGCTCATGAAAGTTTTGTTAGTAGAACTATATCAACACTTAAGCGCTAACTACTCATTAATACAACATTTATTTTTATAGTATGTGTACAGATACATAATGAGGCAAACAATGACAATAATAGTTGCTAACATTTCTCCAACACTTTTTTGTGTGACAGTCATTATTCTAAATATTTTGAATGTCTGACCACATTTACTGCTTAAGGCAAGCTAATGAAGTAGTTAATATTATCCATATTTTACCACGCAGACATCGAGCACAAAAAAGTTAAGTAACACAACTGAATAAAATCCCACCATTTTCTTTGCTATGTTTTATTTTCTAAAGCTGTTTTGAACACGTATTAAAAGGATGCTTGAGTCTGCAAAATGAAACTGTTACTTTTTACAACAATCTTTGTAATTAACATATGTTAAGAAATCATGTGACATCAAATATACTAAAATTGTTTTGAAAAGAATAATTTTCTATAATTAGGAAAAATGAGGAACAAAAACATAAATTTTAAATATGTTCCAAAAGTATACTTAAATTTTTAAGCTTAGAATTGTGATAACATCATTTGATTAAGAACCAACAATAATTCAACAGGGTTTATTAGGCATCGCCCTTCTTCTTGCTGATTTTTGGATAAAACCTACATATGAAGCTGCAGTGTATTATTTTAGATCCAGAGACAATTTACTCTAAGAAGATGGAAAATTATGTTTAAATTTTTCTTTCTTTTTTCATCTCCCACTGTCCCTTTATATTTATGTAGTGTTTTTTTCCTGATATAAACACTTCTTTCCTGATATAACTCAAGTAATAAAAAAATTCTCTGGTTGGTTATTAAAATACCCCATCCCGTTGTAACAGTAAAGTTTTTAACTTGTTTAAAGACAGTGCATATCCCACTCTCCTTGGTCAGACCTGCTACAGACAGAAAAGCGAATGGTCAAGATAAAAAGTCAAGTGGTTATTCCGTCCTCTTGTCCTACCTTAAGATTTTACTTATTTTCTCCATTCTTGGCAACAGAGTTTTCTGCCCCGATAAAGGTCAGCAAACAGGCAGTGAGAGGAGGGGCTGGTGTTATACTTCTTGGAGCCTGAAAATAGTTTGACCTCTTCTGTCCTGTGGATCCTTTTTTATCTTCTTCCATTCTTCACCCTTGAAGTGAAAGATGCTCCCTCCCCTGGCTCCTCATTTGTTTCTTTCTCAGCCTCTGTGTATCTGGTCGCGTTTCTAGTTCTTCTAGTTCTTGTTACTTAAGTCTGTTTGCCCCTTAAACACAAGCAGCCATCTCGAACACACACACACACACACACACGCACATATTTACCCTTGACAAACTGGGAGTGCAGGCCTCCCTAATCAGCCACTACTTTTTTGGTTCATCCATCAACAGCTATCCTGCCTATCTCCCACGCTTTACATTTTTTAGGCAGAGCCTAACATCAGTTGACCTTGTCTACTAACTATAAGAAACGCTTCTCAAGCGCCCTGAGTTTTCCTATTGAGATACCGTCTCTAGGCTTGAGATAGGGAGGGTACAGCCACTCCTTCTCCTTTCCTCTCTCTAAAGTAATCATCTTAAAAAATATATCATTTGGGTTTCACCTGGCTTGGCACAAAAAATAGCCACCCCTATTCCTACTTCTGCAGTGGGCAGAACATTTTGAAGGAAAGTTCTCTCAAAATCCAACTCTCTCTAATAAAAATGAGGAGGAAAATTGTCATCAGGTTCTAGTCAATAGCTTTGTAAATCCTGCACAGAGTCTAGGAAATCCTTTGGAACATGATGTTGCCTCTTGGTATCTCAGCTAGGTATTTTAGCATCGTGCTATATGCTATGTACATACCATTTTGGTGGCCAACTACCTCGAAGTCCCGGTCTGGTCAGAGTTTGGGCTGGGCCCTAGATCAATGACATTAGCGTAGATATGGCTTAGCACAGGTGCTGCCCATCCCATTCAACTTTACATACTGGTCTCAAGTGACCCCTTCCAGGGCACACACCTTAGCTAGGAGCAGCACCTCACATAGTCAGCATCTGCCTCACTGAGAAGTGCAGCAAATATAGCAATAGTGTTAATTAGCTTTAAAGTGAGTTCATCTTACACGGATAAGTAGCCGAGAAAGAGTGAATGAAAAAAAATCCAGCCATGAAATGACGCCAGCATTCATCTCTGATAGTATCTTCTGAAATGTGACCATGCAGACTAGGTATATAAGTTCACACCAAGCAAAACTCCGTTTCTCTTCCTAAAATAGTGTTACTGATGTGCATGAATGAACATATATACATGTATTCCTGAAAATGGGGAAATGAAAGAGACTTAGTCAAACACGCACAATGTTAACCAGAATCATTATGCCCTTTGTGATTAAAGGACTAGAATTCCAGCTCAGACTAGATCAATGTGAGGGAACAAAAATAATTGACTGTTGAGTAGTCCAGGTGTAGGTCCTCACACCTGGTTAGAAGCAACAGCTCAACGGACATAATTTGGATCCTTCTGCTCTCCCTATCATGCATCCTTTCTTGTCTCCACATCTCCTTTGAGCCGGCCTCCTTACCTTCTCCATATGGACATCCTCTTGGCAGCACCAAAACCCACAGGGAATAGGTGGTTCTCATAGAGATGTTCTAGGAAGGAACTATTAGTCTGGTTCCTCCTAATTGATGAGGCAGGGGATGTGCGCCTGCACAGGCTAGAGACTCTCAAACCGTGTAGAGTAGGGGAGGAGTTTGCTAACGAAGGTGGAAGCGCTGTGTATTAGTTACCTAGGGCTGCCATAACAGCATGCCATGAACCGGATGGCTTAAGCAACAGAAATTTATTGTCTCACAGTTCTGGAGTCCAGAAGTCTGAAATCAAGATGCCAAGCAGAGTCAGTTCCTTCTGAGGGCTGTGATGGGAGGATCTGTTCAGGCCTCTTTCCTTGCCTTGTAGGGTAGGCATCTTCTCTCTTTGTCTCTTCACATTGTCTTCTTTCTACATGTGTCAGTCTCTGTGTTCAAATTTCACCTTTATATAAGGACACCAGTCATATGGGATTAGACCCTAACCTAATAAACCCATTTTAACTTGATTATCTCTGTAAAGATCTTATCTCCAAATAAGGCCACATTCTGAGGTACCAGGGGCTAGGACTTCAACAAACCTTTTTTGGGGGGTCACAATTCAACACTGTAACACACTGTTACTTAAAAAGAGGAGGAATCAGGGGCCGCCCTGTGGCTCAGCGGTTGAGTTCGCATGTTCCACTTCTCGGCAGCCTGGGGTTCGCCAGTTCGGACATGGCACCACTTGGCAAAAGCCATGCTGTGGTAGGTGTCCCATATATAAAAAAGTAGAGGCAGATGGGCATGGATGTTAGCTCAGGGCCAGTCTTTCTCAGTAAAAAGATGAGGATTGGCAGCAGTTAGCTCAGGGCTACTCTTCCTCAAAAACAAAAAGGGGGAGGGGAGTCAGAATTAATCCTGAGGCCACTAATCTGAACTACCATATTCCACCATACACACATTTACTACATGACAGATAAGTAATGAAAGCAATTAAGGAAGTTGCCACCATCGTTCCTCTCTCTCCTCAAATACATAGATTGTATTTGAACTTATAAAATATATATCTGAACTCTTTATATTTTTGTATGACCAGATTGTTTCCAGTCCTAAGAAATCCCACTATTTGGCGATGTTCTGTGTATGTATCTTCCGAAAATTTTGCTCCAGTCTGCCTTAAATTTTCCCTTTCAGACTTTTAAAAGAAGAAATACATCTAAACTCAACAAATAGATCACTATTTATTCTGAGAGGTTTTGTTGTTTGTTGGTTGGTTTGGTTTGGTTTTGAGTAAGAAACTCTAACAAGATATGTTGGCTTGAAACTTAACTACTTTACAGTAAATGTATAATATCATTTAAATATGATGCATCTGGAGTGGTTTGGACTTAATAGTCTTATGCCCACTGATTTTTCTTTTGTTATTTGTTATTGGAAACTGTCTTTCCAAATAGTACTCTTCAGAATGAAGTTCCTTCTGGAGCTGATAGGAATTATTTGGTGCCAAAAGATATGCCCTCACAGCATGTTGTGATGTTGGTCTTATGTCCAAATGTTCACATCATCCATCCTTACTCAAAACAGCCCCTGGAGAAGAACCATGTCAGAGATTTAAAAAGAAAATCTCCGGATTCTGGTACTTCTTACCAATAAACTAGCACCAGTTGGAATGGATGCTCCAAAATTTCCTCTTTGCTTGAGATTCTATAATCTTCCTTTTGTTAACTCCTTCGTGAAAGTCAACATGAGGCATATATTATTGTCACCCCACCATCAGCATTATCGTCAAGTCTCTTATTAGTCATTGTTAGCGTCAAAATGTCGGATACTATGATTTAACAGTTTAAATGTATTTAGACTTTCATTTTCTGGAATAAGTTTTATCATTTTAACCTGGAAGTGCATTATATTGCATAAAATATAAAAGAGGCATAACCCACCTCTCTGGGGAGGACACAATTAAAGCTAGGAGATTATGTCTACCTCTGAAACATTTCATTAGTTCACTAAAGGTAGTCTATTAAAAACATGTGAGCCTAGAATTCATAGAGATCTGAGCAGCAGTTTCCCGCCACACTATCTTCTGGAGTGTCTCATTTTAGTGCAAGACAGGTAACATTTTGCAGGCCAGATATCTCTTCTGTAAAATGGGAATTATAATAACTATTAATATTGTGATGGAAAGAATTATATACAATAGCAGAAAGATACCTGGCTCATAACAGTTTCCTAAATGTTCATTTTCTTGTTTTTCATTGCATTAGTAGAAAAAAAGAAAAATCATCCTAAAAAAATCATCTAATAAGTGTGAAAACTCCTTAAAGGCATTTGCATAGACTTCCATTTACTCTATCAGTCTTTAAATAATGCTTTGATTTTTAATTACAACCACAACGTCTTGCACAGCTCATAGATGGGAAGAACAGGAAATGGATAAAATATAAAAAAAAGAGTTACGATCCTCAATTAAGTTCACTGTATGTTGAAAGAATGTGAGTAGAAAGAAATATATTGAATACATTATAAAATATAATTTTCCTATGATTCTATTCATATTCATTATTGATAAAGTATATGGGCTTGATCTAGGTGTCAATAACATTCTCAATTTATCATAGAAGAATTAACATAGATTATTGACAAATGATCTGGTACATTTCATGTATATGTTCTTGGTCTTTGGATTTACCATTTAATATTCACAGTCTGTAAAAATTGTTTCTGGAGAAAATATTAAATGTATCTACACATCCTTACAAACTTTAACAAATTGTAGAAAATTTGAAGACTAATTTAGCATATACTATTTTTTAAAAATGCTGCTTTGTGGCTTGGTGTTTAAGTTCGCACACTCCACTTTGGTGGCCCAGGGTTCTCAGGTTCGGATCCTGGATATGGACCCACACACTGCTCATCATGCCATGCTATGGCAGCGTCCCATGTGCAAAATAGAAGAAGAGTGCCACAGTTGTTAGCTCAGTGACAATCTTCCTCACCAAAAAAAATTTTTTAAAAATCTAAAACATGAAATACCAGATGACAGATAAATCATAATATTGCTATATTGAATATCTATTGAGACTACATTACTAAATATACAATTATATTAAATATATTGTTTTATACAAATAGATAGTTCTCATCTGCTTAATAATCTGAACTTCTTTAAAAGAATAAATGTTTTATTTTGAAATCTTTTTTCCCTATACTGCTGATTTTGTGGGAAACTTTTGAAAAAGACATTATTAGGAAATATCTATGTAAAAAGTACCTTACAGTGAAAATTAAAATGTGCAAATATATTTTGGCTATTACAATATTCAGGGCAGAAAATGACTTAAGACGTTTATTTTGGTATTTAGTATAAGAAGAGATAACTAGAACAAAAATCATCTTCTTTCCCGTTAATGTCTATTTGATAACTGAAACTTACAGGCAAATCATTTTCCTCAACATAACGTAATTAAGATTTTTTGCAGTCTCTCATTCTCCTAAACGTGGGAGAGATCCAGTAAACTGATAAGAACTTCTAAAGAGTAGAAATTAATTTAATTCTTGTGCTTGTAAACATGGAGATATTCAAGATTGCGAAAAATGTGATATTACTCTTTCAGATTTAAGTAATATCTTTGAGACACAAGTGCTGTAATTCGTGTGTAATGAGGAATGATTAAAAAACAGGATGGATGAGCTGCCTACGTCCTATGATAATTCATTAACTTAAAAAGTAGAAAATCAGTATGATTGAGTTGTTAAAATCCATTTCTACATATAGAAATTTCTACATATACATGTCTTTAATAATAGGTTCTCTGGTAAATACCTTCCTCCCTCTGGTTTTAGCTCAAAAGATGATTAATTAATTATATGAGTCGCTGTTTACAGCCCAACCCCTATGAAGATATCATCATAAATTGCCACATTGGGATTTCATGTCACAATAAATCGCCAAAGTAATGGTTGTATAACCAAATGTTTTATTTCTGAATGACACCAAAGAACATTTAATTAAAATGGGTAACAAACTTGGCCATAGTACCTATCACTGGAGAATCCTACTGTTTATATATTTTTCATCCAAAAATAAATTCTCTCTTTAGTTTACTTTTTCTTAAGCCAGTTCCCTAATCATGTCAAAATATTTTTCATAACCTTGTGATTTTTCTATAAAAACACTGTTCATGCACAACACACACAGATGCTCCCTTGTTTACACTTCTTTGCCCTCTTAAAAAATATAGAGAGAAAGATTTGCCTGAGTTTTCTGTGACTATCTGACGGTGATTTATACTTGCTTAAGTATTTTTTCAATTTCTCATTAGCGTTTCATTAGGGCTTCCTGGTAGGAGCTCAATAGCTATCACAGAAAGCATTCTACTAATTAAAAAAAAAAAGATAGATTTTGTTTTAATCTATCCAGGCAGCTATAACAAAACACCACTGACTGGGTAGCTTATAAACAGCAGACATTTATTTCTCACAGTTCTGGAGGCTGGAAGTCTGAGAACAAGATGCCAGCATGGTCAGATGAGGGCTAGGAAGTTCTGTGCAAACACCTTTAATAAAAGCAGTAATCCCATTTGTGGGGTCTCCACCCTCATGACTTAATCATCCCAAGGCCTCACCTCCTAACACCATCACCTTGGGCATTAAGATGGGGAGCTGGCCCCAGTGGCCTAGTGGTTAAGTTTGAGGATCCATTTCAGCAGCCGGGTTCAGTTCCTGGGTGTGGACCTACACCACTTATTGGTGGCCATGCTGTGGTGGCAACTCACATACGAAATAGAGGAAAACTGGCACGGATGTTAGCTCAGGATGAATCTTCTTCAACCAAAGAGTAGGATTGGCAACAAATGTTAGCTCAGGCTGAATCTTCCTCAGCAAAACGAATAAACAAACAAAAGATTCTAGCATGTGAATTTTGAAGAGGGCACTAACATTCTTATAGAAACATAGATGGAGAGAGACTGATAGTTCTTTAGATAGATGACAAGGGTGGGAAGAAGGGCCCCAGGAAGGCTCTTGATGGGAACTGACTCTTGAAAGACATGTTGAAGGATGCATAGGTATTCACCAGCTAAATAAGGGTAGTAAAGTCCAGGTGGAGGGAGCAACTTGAGCAATGTCATGCACCTCAAAGCATGTTTAGGAAAGCACAATATATTTATAGAATGATTGGAATAGAAGGTGGTTTTGGAATGTGCAGCTGGAAATGTAGGCTAAATAAGAAAGTTATTCAAATGCCATTTTTACCAGTATTTTTCAAACCTTTAAAATTGAAAATTACATTTTACTTTGTAAGCCAGGACCTATATACATAGAGTTATCTCTAGAGATTGGCAGTCCTTGCTTTGCACAGTCCTTGCGTTTCTATAGTTCTGAAATTTGACACTGGTCTCATTGGACCAAAATCTAATCAAGTCATTGGGTGTTGGCAGGACTACGTTTCTTTCTGGAAGCTTTAGGAGGGACATTTTTCCTTGCCTTCCTACTGTCTAAAGACCACCCACATTCCTTGGCTTACGGTACCCTTCTTCCATCTTCAAAGCCACCAGTGGTGGGTCAAGTCCTTCTCATACTACCATCTCTCTGGTTCTCTAACAGGAAAACTAGGGAAGGTTTTTTGCTTATAAGAACTCATATGGTTAGATTGGGCCCACCTGGATAATAATCTGCCTGCGTCAAATTCCCTAACCTTAATTATATCTGCAAAATTACTTTTGCCATGTAAGGTGACCTATTTATAAATTCTGGGAACTAGGATATGGGTATCATTGAGGGACCGTTAGTCTATCTAGTACAGTCCACTTTCTGGTCCCCTAAAATTTTCATCTGTCTCACATGCAAAATTCCAAGTTTTCCAAAAGTCTAACTTGTTAAAGTATCAACTAAGCGTCCAAAATCTCATCAGCTCATAGTTTCAAATGTTATCATCTAAATTAGCTAATTTAGGTATGGGAGAGGCTCTGGGTATAATCTATGCCGGGGCACAATTTATCACCATTTGTGGAGCCATGGAAGTAAAGAAGCAAGTTATTTGCTCCTGAAATATAATGGTGGGATAGGCATAGGATAACAGTTACAGACACTTCAATTATAAAAGGGAGAGCATTAAAGGAAAAAAGGAACCTCTGGTCCCAACAACTTCTAAATCCAGCTGGACAAACTCCATTAAGTTTCAAGGCCTGAGAATAATCTTCTGTGGTTTCAGCCCCTCCTTCCAGACATGTGAATCATCCTTCCCTTTTCATGAAATATGGCAAGGGTTGTCAGGTGAGTAGTTTTATCAACTTGTTTCCTGCCAGAATTTTAGGGGGTTCAACAGAATTCGTTCATTTCACACTTTCAGTCCAAACTGGTAGTGTTTCTGCTGGAATAAAATTCTCAAGAACCTCGTGGGTCTCCCATGTATGTCACAGAGATTGACTTCATTAGACAACAGACTTCCACAGATATTTCTTAGATAGTTCTCTATTTTTGGCTTCTGCTAAGATATCTGAGAGATGACACTCTTAAATTTCTCAGATTTTCTCTGGTTTGATTGCGGGTATCTGAGAATCACACTCATAATCTCTTCAAAAGCCCTTTGTGTGCCTATTTGGCTTTTTAATCCTTTTTGAGGTATTAGCAAAAGGTTGTTACAGCCACATCCTCAGATTTTTATTTAGATCATTCATTCCTGTCACAAATCTCTCAACTTTAGCATATTTGACAATCTGGGTAGGCTGAGAATTTCACAAATCATCACCTCTTGGTTCCTTTTTGTTTAATCATTCTTTCAGTTATCTCCTTTCCCTTCCATTTTACTATAAGCAGCAAAAAGAAACCAGGCAGCTTCTTCATTCCTTTGCTTGGAAATCTCCTTAGCAAAATCATCAATTTCATCGTGTTTTATGTAATAACATCATTACTCTCTAATTTGTTAGTAAGTGCAACTATGATTTATAAAATATTTTAGTTTATAAATGTTTTTACTACACATCATCTCATTTGATCTTCACAAAAAAATATATTACACAAATGAGGAAACTGACACAGATATTATTTGTACTATCAGATTAAATTCCTTAAGAGATAAGGATGGTAAGATAAGAAATAATGAACTTTAGAAACCTCATTCTTGGTACAATCAGTGGAAATGTGGTATTATTGCCTTTGTCAGAGAGACTGGCTATTCCAATTGGGAAAGAAGTCATATCATAAACAGTTGAGTTAAATCACTACCCTGAAAGAGCAGTGACTATTTAAATTCCTTTTTCTAAACATTCAATACATTTTGATGATTTATTATTACAGTGCCTTAGATTAAATATTTTTTGAAGTTTTTATAAAAGTACATAATCAATCATAGGTTGTGCCTGATGGATAGCAAAGTTAGTCCCAAACTTTTGAAAGAAGTTGCAGTATTGAAAAGTAAATTATTGAAAATCAATAATTAAATGGAGGATTAAGGAATCTGGATTCACTGCTTCATTATTGCTAGAGAAACAGCAAAAGAAAATGTTTGATGTTAAATGTACCAATCAGAATGCATCACCATGAAATAGTGAAAACTAGGAATCAGGGAGGAAAGACGATAGTGCCCATCCAAATATTTATAGAGATTTAGAGAAAGTACAAATTTTTTCTCCCTTTTTCATTGGCCTCTATAACAGAAGAGTCCAGCTAATGAGAATAAATACATGCCAGGGTCCCAATGATTGATCCTGTGATCAGTTGTAACCATGTGAGTCATAAAACTCTCTTTTGGATTCCATGTTCCCCAAATCTTCTGATTACAAAGGAGACTGCAATATATACTTCTCTTGTAGGAGAATATGCTGGGTGGCCATAAGTCACCGAAGCCAATCCCTTGCAGTTTTTCTTCTTGTAAATTAACACATTTGTATTGACTTCTATAAAATAGTCTTTTGTGAATTTTTTTTTTTTTTTTTGCTGAGCCAATTTATTGTCTGCAAACAACAGAAATGGTCCCTGGTTAACTTTTTCAGGGTCACATAGAGAAGTGCACAGAAGTGATATGAGTGCTGGGGAACCAGATTCATAAAATGATCAGTGATCAAGGGAATTGAGACGGGACACTTCTTTTAGACGCTTGGGGCAGCACACAGCTCTCGAGGCTGCCTGCACTGCTGTTAGGAATAATTTCTTAACTTCTCTTGATCTCTGTGGTCCCGATTCCAGAGTCAAAGTACAAGGCTGGAGTATCTGATTGGCCAAGGCTGTCAGGAGGTGAGGAGAGTAAATATCCCAAAAGTAGGAAGTCTGTTTGGGTGCTAATCTGCCAAAAAGTGACAACTGTCCATAAAAACAAGGTAGATCTGCTGTAGTGTGATGGCAACTCTCAAGTGTCAGGGCTTCTATCAAAGGCTGGAGACCAACATTTTTTGTTTCTTTTTTCTTTTCTTTTCAAGATTGGCACCTGAGCTAACAACTGTTGTCAATCTTTTTTTTTTTTTTTCTGCTTTTTTCTCCCCAAATCCTCCCAGTATATAGTTGTATATTTTAGTTGTGGGTCCTTCTAGTTGTGGCATGTGGGATGCCACCTCACTGTGGCCTGATGAGTGCTGCCATGTCCCCGTCAAAGACTGAACCAGCAAAACCCTGGGCCCCCGAAGAAGAGCACGCAAACTTAACCACTTGGCCAGGGGACCGGCTCCTCTTTTTTCTTTTTGTAAAATGAGCAGTTCCCAGTGATGAGAAGGCTCTTAAATATCATCTAGCCTGATACTTCTCCAAGCTTCACTTGAATATGGAAAAGGTAATAATGACAAAGGATTTCCCTGAGATGGTGTGTTTTATTTGTTTTGGGAGGGGAAGTAGATCCATTTGTGAGAGAAGTACTTCTTAAATTGACCTTTTATCCTTTATTACTACTTCTCCCTAGTAAAGCCACAGAGTAAATAGACCCAATTATTCGAAACATAATCATCTCTTTTAAATTAAATATATGCATGACTTTTGTATCTTTTTTCCAATTTAATTGGTCCAGGTTTGTTTAACCATTCTTCACGTGATGTGCTCTCCACTCAATATTTCTGCTTTTACCATTCCTCTTTGTCACACACACACACTCACACATTTGTGATACTAAGAAGTGAAAATAAAAACTGGATAAAGTCTGACATGTGCATGGTCTGGAGGTTATTAATTTATTCTAAAATATGCATGAAAGGAGAAAGTATAGTATAGTGGGAAAACCTCAGGTTTTAGAAAATCACGTATCTTGGATTTATGTTTCAATTTTGCCATTTTCCTTGACCTTGTGTAAGTCAGCAAACACAACTGAACTCTATATTTCTACTACTGCCCTAAGACTATTTAGGCTTTGTTGGAGGTCACATAACACTATTCACTCATATTGAGCTTTCCCCCACATTTTTTAAAGTGTTCTCTCATTGAGTCATGTTTCTCCTTCCGTGTTATGTTGTCTTCATCTGAACCTTTCATGTGAGTGAACCTGTGAACTCGATCTCCAGTGTAGGGAACACTCGAGATATGGATACTGAACCTAAAACTAGCTTAGAGATGTTCTTTCCCCCAAATGCTGTCATCTGTAGATATGTTAAGCAAATCATCAATATCTTCATTAACTCTTGATTTACCGAAAAAAAGAAATTGAGTGGGTCAAGATCAAGCTTAAAGTTTTGGAACAAGTCCTTAAAGTCTTTATCAGATGATATTCTGAAAGACTCTGAGGAATGCATTTTGAAGACACAGATTCATAATGTTTTGTGTAGGTGTTCTCAGCTGGTGGAGAGGCGCCAATAGCCTTGCAGGGATTTAAAATATACTGTAGTCTCCTCTTAACCGTAGTTTCACTTTTGCAGTTTCAGTTACCTGTGGTCAACCGTGGTCTGAAAATATTAATTGGAAGATTCCAGAAATAAACAATTCATAAATTTTAAATTGTACATTATTTTGAGTAGCGTGATGAAATCTCGTGTTGTCTTGCTCTATCCATCCCAGCATGTGAATCATCCCTTTGTCCAGGAAATCTATGCTGTATGTACTCCCCATCCACGAGTCACTTAGTAGCTGCCTGGGTTATCAGATCAACCGTTGTGGTAGCGTGGTGCTTGTGCTCAAGTAACCTTTATTTTACTTAATAATGGCCCCAAAGCCAACTTTATTATTGGTTATTAGTGTTAATCTCTTACTGAGCCTAATTTATAAACTAAACTTTACCATAGCTATATATGTATCGAAAAAAATATAGTATATATAAAGTCTGGTACTATCCACAGTTTCAAGCATCCACCGAGGGTCTTGGAATGTATTCCCTGTGGGTAAGGGGGGCCGACTGTACACATGCCTTTAACACACTAGAGGACAGAGAGCGTCCCTCAGAATCTGCATTATTTATGTGCTATAAGAAATGGCTTGGTCCTAGGTCTTTTTCTGTTCAAGTGTATCCATTTATCTAAGTGATTGAGGTCTTATCATATGCCAAGTCCTATCCCAAAGTCAGTGTTATGTGGTTAGGAAGAGAGTCATCTTTTCACCAAATTAATATTTCTTTATCAAACCCCAAAGAGTAGTGAGGATTTTCACTTAATTTAGGGCCAGGCAGATACTGTAAATTAAACACTAAACCTCTAAAACAAAATACTCTCATTTGTTTTCTAAGCTGAAGATCTCTTATTTTGTTTTACCCTGATTTTGATAAAGATGTCAACTTCTGCAAAGAAATATTTCTTTACACTGTAAAACTATAAGTATAATGGTAAATGGCAACAGACACTCAGGTTTGGAACTGGAGTATTAAGGAGTAGTGGGGACTGCGGTAAATGGAAGGGCACGCTCTTTTCTTGTTGGGGAGTCATTATACAGGGCAATTGTTGTCATAAAAGAAAGTAAACTTAATGTTGCCAGATCTTTCAAGTTTCTCTGCAGAAGCCAGAAATCTGGGTTTTTATGTAAAACTTATCAGTTTTAAATGTTGGTAACATTTTTTGAAACAGTGCAAGAGGCAAATAAAGCAAATCTGGGGGTCAGGCTCAGCTTGCAAGTTGCCAGTTTGCAACCTCTATTCCAGAGACATCAAGCCGGAGCCATTACAATAGCAATCTGCCCAGTGATTGTTGCTCCCTGAGGGAGGCGGCTCTTAACAGAAACCGAGCCTTGATAAACCTTCCCTGGCAGCTTGCCTTCATCTGTCTAGATTCTGAGGGTGGTGAGTCTAATACACTTCCTTAAGGCTCTCACCACATAGAATTTAACCATTAACTTTCCCACCAGACCATGAATTCCACGAGAGAAGGGGAAGGCTTTGCTAACCAGCAATTGTCTCATAATTATGTTAATTTCCATGAGTGAGCTTCACTTTACCAACAATTCTATAGTAGCATTTCCAGCATTTCTTTTCCCATGTTCTCAGAGATGACCTTCTTGAAATATTGGCTTACTTTTTATTTTTGATGTAAAGACTGAAAGACACTTTTTGATCTTTTGGCTAAGCCATCCTCCTGACTAACTCAGAGGAATTAATTCTTTGCTATTAAAGGCATAGCACAGTGGAGAGCAGAAACAAATTGATAAGGTGTTTCAAGATCCGTTAATAGTATTGAGATTCTTAAGTGCCCCAAAGCTATAGATGCAGAAGCAAGCATGCATGACGTGAGACACAAACGTCTGACTCAAAAGCTGTCACGCATAAAAGAGCTGTCAAAACTGGCACGGAGGTGTCCACATGAAGGCCTCAGGTCCTGATCCTCTTAGGTGGAAGGGGCATGTGCACCCTATCTGAAGCCATCTTGTATCCTGGGCCATCGTGAGTGGGTCACATCTGTGCTCCACCCGATCTCCTTTGAGGGTACTCCACACACAGGTCTGAACGTGAACCCCTGCCATTTCCAGATTTTCAAATCTCTTCACTCATGTCATTTCCAGAAATCCCAGGGAGGACCTTGGACCACACAGGTATTTTAAAATAAAATTTAAAGATAAAAGCTAAAAAATGCCAAAGAGTTACTTATACAAGATAAGCTTTTAGGTGTCCAAATCTGGAATTATAATTTTGGACTGGTGTCATTTCAGGAAAACAACTCTAAAGTTAGTGTAATAGCAATAGCTACTATTTATAGAGGGGGACTCCATGTGTTAGATATGTATTATTCACGTGTTATTTTGTTGAATCCTCACAAAAAAATGTCCAAGGGATGATTATATGTGCTGAACGCTTTACATGGGCTACTTTTTTATCACTTCCCACAAATAAATAAGTAAATAAATAAAACAATAAAGAAGGTATTATTATTTCACTTAACGTTTGAGGTAAATAAGACTTAAAGAGGCTTAAATATTTTGCTTAAATTTACCTCGTTGGCTAAGTGACCAGGCCTGGATTTGAACCCTACTTACATGAGAAGTCATGAGTTATTTTTTTTATCACGCTACAAAGTCTCTTTTGTTGGGGTCTACAACAGCTTTCCTCAGTGATTGATATGTGAGGAGCATTTCACCAGTCTCCCAATTGCCTCATATATGTATAAATTAGGAATAATTTTGGCCACAAGTAACAGAAAGTCTAACCATGGATTAAACAATATTGTAATTTAGTTTTTGTCAGAATCCATTTTGAAACAGAGAGTAGCATCAGAATTTTTTATAAGTAGTGTGAAACATCACCTTAGGGGATGTGAAGAAAGCAGGAGTCTGCACAGACAGAGAGTTGGGCTGAGGTTTATTTGCAACAAGACTTCAACCGAGCTTGTGGGGAGCTCAAAGTTTGGATGGCTTTTCAGAGTTATCCTGTGTTGAGGGGAGACACCCAGGCCTTTAAACCCCCATATCAACCAGTCATTGGATATGGGCTTCCCCAGGAAGGGGATGTGTCTTTGGGTGAGGAGATGTTCTTCAGCTTATGCAATTCTGGAAGAGCCTCGAAGGCTGAGAACTATCAGCTCATAATCTTCCTAGTAGTTGGAGGAATAAATCCTTCAATCCTGGAGGGGAGTTCTAGGCAGCCCAGTGCTGCATTCACCACCAACAAACATCTTGACTTTCTCTTATAGGACAAGAAGACTACATATTAATGGTTGCTACAGGCACTCGATGTCAAGACTTCTGCATATTAGTTCTCTTGGTCTTTCTTTATGATTGCAAGATGACAACTTTGATTCTAGGCATCAAGATAAGAAAAAGAGAGGAAGGGTGGCAGGAGGGTGTGGTAAAGAAAGGTGATCATGGTTCCCTTTATCAAGAAAGCTAAGGTCCTCCAGGAGACTTACCTTTAATTCTTATAATTCAGAATTGGTCCCAGAGTGGGGAAGGTTGGCAGATTTAACAGTTTGCTAAAGGACACAGGATTATCTTGATTGATTTAGATTAATTTTCTGGGGCAAGGGATACCATTGTCTGATGAGGTTTTATTAATAAAGGGGAAACAGGGAACTGATGTCATATGCAAAAAAATGTTATTTCCCATAGGTCATTTTATTCTTTTTCTTTTTAAGGTTTTTGGTGAGGAAGATTGGCCCTGAGCTAACATCTATTGCAAATCATCCTTTTTTTTTTTTTAATCCCCCAAACCCCTGTACATAGTTGTATATCCTAGTTGTAGGTCATTCTAATTCTTCTATGTGGGATGCCACCACAGCATGGCTTGATGAGCGACATGTAGGTCTGCACCCAGGATCCGAACCAGCAAACTCTGGGCCACCAAAGCAGAGTGCACAAATTTAATTACTTGGCCATGGGGCTGGGTTTGGTCATTTTATTCTTAATTTGTGACCACATTGACCCCTAAGCAGCATATGCCTTATCCCCATACGCAGGGCATCTAAGCATTTGAGAGAGGAGAGGGAGGAGATGGGGCTTGGAGAAGAACAAATAATACTCCCCTTAAACTGGCGCTTATCTCGACTCAATCCCTCTGAATCAGCAGAATATGATAGAAGATAAGAACAAAGGGGGGATGAGATAGAGAACGAGGATAATACACTGATTATATGGGAATTGCAATATTATAAGTAATAGCTAACAAATAGAATGAAGAAATCCAGTTCTATCTAGTGAGGACTAAACTGTGCTTTCATTTATATCAATATCTGTTTGCACCATCAAGAACATTTAGCTTCTTATTAGCTGTTTCTCAACGCTGATGTTTATTGGCATTGATACTGGACAAGAGTACATCTGTGGGAAATTAGCTCAGTACGGCTTGTAAATGGGGTCATAGAGTCCTAGTAATTTAG
The DNA here is from genome assembly GCF_037783145.1 of Equus przewalskii. Lineage (NCBI taxonomy): Eukaryota > Metazoa > Chordata > Mammalia > Perissodactyla > Equidae > Equus > Equus przewalskii. Next base: position 25,361,368 of record NC_091857.1, on the reverse strand, counting down.
GGCTGAGAGACTTTGGAAATCATCTAATGCAAACTCATCATTTTACGCAGAGGAAACTGAGATCAAGAAGGGGCAAGTTGCCCAAAATAAATATAGGCATGAACTTTTGAAAAATCCTCTTTTTTCACGTTTCCATTAAGTAACAGTTATGTGTTTTTCTAGTCTTGGACTTTTCTGTGGGCAAACTTGAGCGGAGCGTGATTGTCACCAAAAAAATTGAAACAATGCATTCGTATTCAGGGAAAAGAAATGTAGATAACTTAAGTAATTTTCATAAGATTGAAGTCAACTTCATGAGCCAAAAAAATCAAACATTAGAAGTACCACCCTTTGACAAAGTAATTGTTTAAAAATAATATTTGGTGATTGTTCCTAAATTCACAGAACAATTAACATGTTTCTGAATCAGCAAAATAAAACAGATATTTCAGCGAGCATCTATTTAACTTGGTGATGGCCCAACAGCCCAAATCTAAACATAGATTTCAATGGCAAAAGTTTGTTTAATGGGAAAACCTATCCAAAGAGTAACATTTGTTTCATCTGTAGTGGGGAAATAGCCATCTGCTATTAGGCTGGTACAGAAAGCCAACAGTTTTGCAAAAATTTCCACTGACTGGTTGCTTGTGATCCAAGGGAGGGAAATATTTGAAAAAAAAATTTAGTGGGCGTGGGTCAATCACTTTTAAAAATGCTACTTTTGCAAAATTTTACGTGGAGATTGGGTAGTTCAACAAGTGAGCAACATTTTTCTGTGATTGGATGTGATATGTTTAGGAGTATAAATAGAATTCCAGCATGAGTGAATTGGCGTAGGTGAATAGTGAATTAAATAGCAAAGTCATTTGCAATAGTGACTATTGTCAGATGAACTCTTCAGATGTATGCTGCTTTTTTAGATTCATTCTTAGCTTACATTAATTAGCCAGCTATCCAAATTATTATTTTGCTTCTGTATTCATTGTTTCAAAAATACGATTAATTCTGATTAAAGTTTATATCATAATAGTTTATATTTAAGAGGGGACTTTGGAAGGACCGTTAAACTTCCTCACTTTACAAACAAAGGAACCGATGATACGTAGGATAAATGACTTTGCCAAGGTCACAGAGCTAGTTTGTGACATGCTTCCAGATTCTTTCATTGTATTGTGTTAGTCTTTCAAGAAAGACAAGAGGCTGCCTGAATCTCTATTGTCTTAATATAGTCTATAAAATTAGACTATTCATTGAACCAACATGGCTCTTCCTTCTCAGAACAGGCCAGGGTATGAGGGACAGACTGAGAGACAGCTATTACGAGTTGACCCATGAGATAGGAAACAGTAATGCCGTAAAATATAGAGGTTTAGTATACTTCAGAAGGGCAAATAGCTTAAAATATTTCAGTAGACCTTAAGAACTTAATGACATGGAAGACACTCATAGCTGAAGTTCATATTGTCCGTTTGGAATTATCAAAGCATTTCAGTATTTGCATACTACTTATTGCCTATGTCTAAAATCTTCAAGGAGAGAAAGACTACAGGGAGAATTTAAAATCTGCAAAGGACAAATTTTGCACACAACCTCTAGCACTTAGAAGCAAAATGCAAGTCAGTGATATGCAAGATTGCTTGGGACTTCTGATAGAAAATAATGTGTTGATACAATTAAAATCAATGCAATGTATAGCACATAGTTGAATCGTATTTTATTAAAGTGATTCTAATATTCTGGCCCTTCATAATTCAAGTTTCCCTTCTTTTCTTTAACTCCAGTTGGAGGTAGATTAATCATAAGAGTAATTAACTATTAATTCAAATAAACTTGCATTTTCCTCTTACAACTTATAACTAGAATTTGTTTCAATTACAAAGTCATTGTAGAGCTCTTCTATTTCATTGACTTAGACGTTTTCAATATAGTATAGTCATGATATTTCTTGCTTATCAATCATTATTGTGTGATGAAATATAATGTAGGCTCTAGCCAAACTTGACAAGTAGTAAATATTAGCACCAAAATTATTTTAAATACAATATTTCATGATCTTTTTAAAATACCAAGTTTAATAAACTGACATGTAGAACTCTATGTCGCCATTGATTACAGAAAATAACTCTTCCAATCAAGTGAGAACTGTAAAGTTTCATTTATTCTACTTTTCCTGCTTCCTTCCCTTCTCCCTAAATTAGACAAAGCTTGGTATCATTCTTTTTTCTTGTGAGATAAAAGTTTAAACTAATAATCATCCAAATTGTTGTAAATAATAATAATCCTATAAGTATGCCATCAACTCTTAAATAAAACTGAGGCTTTCAGAGTTCAGAATGACAGTGTTTGAAAAAAGGATTCTTAGGATCAATCATGAATTTCCAGTTAGATGCGAACAAAAATATTCTTGGCGTGTAAACCATTATCATTTGTTCCTTAGTGCCAATCTAGAAATATGCACTTCTGCAATTATGATTTTTTCTTTTTTCATTATAAAACAATTAGATCAAAACACTCTAGCACCATTCTCTGCAATTTTCTGTTAAATCCTTCCCCTGATTATGTCTTTCATAGTGATATGAAGGAGCATAATTGAGGGCGGAGAGCTATTTCTTGTCGCTTACATTCTTTATAATTGGTCTCTACTATCAGTTAGATAAGAGACAGACGTCTCAAAAAATACCCACCGCTGACATTAAAACAAATCCTTTTATGTTAAAATAGTTACAAGTTAACTCTCCAATATTATAGTTAAAACCTTGAGATTATTTTAATCAAGGGTTAGTCATGGAAACTGTTGTTGCCTACGACTTGAAGTGTAGCCAGATAGTCCAAGAGCAACAGGACCCTGTGACACGCCCTGTACCAACATCAAAGCAGGCCAAACTGCCACTTGGAAAATAGCTTCCAAGTTCTCTATGTACACCTCCCAAAGAAAAGTAGAGCAACAAAACAATAGAAAGGCAATGACAAAAAGCCGAATGAGTGTACCCCTTAATATAATAATTCACATGCCTGAACCAATTTATTTAAAAGGACACATAATATAAATGCATTTCCATTGAAAGTCTTAAGATTCAATTTTCAAAATTACTACACATACTATAAGAACAACTTATACATATTATGTGTTTATGCATTATTTTTTGTAATACTCAGATAAGTTACCCATTTTTGATCTTTCAGTAACTGGCTTGAGAATCAGTATGTTTATAGTTTCTTGGAGAGATAAAAGAATTGGAAATGGCTCTTTACTGTGAAGGTCTAGCCATGGAATAAAAGCTATGGGAATGACTTATTTCTTGGAAATAGGTGACCCAGCAATTTCCTATAAGACAGCTTAGACTCAAACATGGATGTGTGGAATAATTTCTTAAACACCCTGGCATATTTATGCTTTCTATCTTTGTAGTCCTGGTAAAATTCAGATGCTATTGGATGTTGCTGTGAATTAAAATGGTTACATCACAGTAAAACAATGACAATAAAACACTAAAATGAAACTAATGAAATATCTTCATTTATAGAAATTTATGGGATAATTAGTTTCATGATTCTTTCTTGCTTTTTCCTCACATCAGTACTCAACTCTCTCTTTCAAAACCTCACAATTTGCTAGAAGATAAGATAAAAATATAAATAAGAAAAAGTGGAGAAAAATGAACGAGAGGAATATAAATCCTAAGGTAAGCTTCATGCTGTAAGATAAATGAAAAATTAAACGTATGTCTGGCAAAATAACGTTGACGTGCAAATCACGGCAATGGATAAGTTGGTGAAACATGCACTGGGGAAAACTCACCAGTTGCTCATTTATTCCAGAGCCACACAAGGTCTAACAGGGCAAGACAGTCCCTGGGAGAACACTGCTCACCTCATGACTGTAGACTCTTAGGCTGAAGGATTTCAGAAGAGCTTACCCTCTCCAATAGCCATATGATATGATATAAACTTTGTTCCAGTTGTCCCTTGCCAGTCTGTCCCCCTGGTATGATCAGGATTAGGGTCCATGCTTTTCAGATGACCAGAATTGATTGTCTTAATCACAATGCTAAAGTTAGTTTACATGGAGTTTTGTGGGATGGCAACTTTCTTTCTGACAGACCAAGGGGAAGGGCTTAGTCATGGGTGAATCAAACCTTACCTATCAAACATGAATAACCATTATTCCACATGATTATGGAGATTAGCAATTATATCTCGATAAGTGATCTTCCCATACAGCCCTTGGCTCTTTTATCACTACACTGGATTATTAAGGTGGCATTTATTGCTATCTGGTTTACGTTTCTGGAATTTACTGTTACTCAACTATAACTTCGTTTTCTTTTACCAGATAATAAGATCAGGAAAAAGTAATTTTAATCAATTTATCTAAAGATATACTTTAAGAAAATATTTGAATTGCAGCAAATTTGCCTTAAAATTGAGCATCTATTAAAGGAGTCTTATTTGTCTTTATAGATCTTTCTTGACTTTGGATGGGGTTGTGTTCAGATAAGCTCATTGTAAGTTGAAAATATCATAAGTCAAAAATGCCTTTAATACACCTAACCTTCTAAGCATCAGAGCATAGCCTAACCTACCTTAAACGTGCTCAGAACACTTACATTAGCCTACAGTTGGGCAAAATCATCTGACACAAATCCTGTTTTATAATAAAGTGTTGAATGTCTCATGTAATTTATTGAATACGGTACTGAAAGTGAACACAGAATGGTTGGATGGCTACAGAATGCTTCTAATTGTATTGGTTGTTTACTATCGTGGTCATGTGGCTGATCGAGAGCTGTGGCTCGCTGCCACTGCTGAGCATCACGAGAGAGGATCATACCCCATATTGTGGGCCCAGGAAAAGATCAACTTTCAAAATTCAAAGCATGATTTCTACTGAATGCGTATTGCTTTCGCACCATCGTAAAGTCGAAAAATCCTGTCAGACTATGCCAAGTCGGGGACCTTCTGTATGTACCTGAGTCAGATACCAGCTATTTATCAAACTTGCTCCCTCTTCCTTTTAGATGCTCAGTATGACTCCAGTATCCTGCCTCTCATGAAGCCAGGTGTGGTCACGTGACTGAGTTTGTCCAAAACAATGTGGACCTTCATCCTTGATCCAAAAGAATCCCACTCCTAATTCTCTCTCTCCACAAGCCTGCTGATCAGATGTCAGTGCTCAGGGTGTTCTCAAGATTTGTAAACTATGTGTCGAAGATGATAGAATTTTCTTCAGCCTATGGCCCCGAATGACTCTGTGGTGCAGACCAACACTCCCAACTGCTGATATAAATTTACACTAACAGAACATAAACTGCTTTGCTGTCAAAATAAAACCACTGCAGGGGCTGGCCTGATGGCATAGTGGTTAAGTTCACCCACTCTGCTTCCATGCCCCAGAGTTTGCAGGTTCAGATCCTGGGCAGGGACCTAGCATGGCTCCTCAAGCCACACTTTGGCAGACTCCCACGTAAAATAGAAGAAGATTGGCACAGATGTTAGCTCAGCAACAATCTTCCTCAAGCAAAAAGAGGAAGATTGGCAACAGATGTTAGCTCAGGGCCAATCCTCCTCACAAAAATAAAGAAAAATAAAACCACTGCAATTTTGGATTTATCTGTTATGGCAGCTAAAGTTACTTAAACTACCACATACCCATTATAACTTTAGAGGTAGAAGCCACTGAGAAAGTATAGACTTAAGGCCATAATTAAAAAAATAGATATTAAAATATTTTAAAATTACACACTTAGGGAGACAAATCTATCATATTGAATTAATCATTCTATTCAAAATAGTAATGGCATTCTCTCCCTTTTTTATGACTCATGAACTAGGAATGGTTTTAACATTTTTAAAGGGTTGTTTGAAAAATGAAGAAAAAATCAAAGGAGAATATGTGACGGAGACTATTATGTGCCCCACAAAATCTTTTCTGCCCTTTACAGAAAAAGTTTGCTGACTCCTGTTCTAAAGTGTCTTCTATGTATACAGTTGGCACTTAATTTAAACTCATGCGACGAGTAGGAGGACTTTGCTGATGTTAAGTCTAGCAGGCACGTGGATCGAAGGGTGGAACTGAAGGGTGCTTTTGTCATTATAAACATAAAACTTATGAATCCAAACTTCTCAGAGAGATTGTGGTTATTTCTGTTTGGTTATACAGATAGAAATGGATAACTTATCATTATTATGTTCAATTTTAGCCCGAAGAAGCAATCATTTCCCACCATATTCTAGTTTTGGAAGGATAGTAAGCCAAGAGGGAAATCTAAGTTTGAGTGAAATAGGCAAGTACTAAAATTGATGGATATAAATTTCGACATTTCTAGAGGTAATGGGATTTTTTTTAATTGGTGTTGTAAGGTTATAATAAAAGCAAATATTTAAATCATGAATCAGTAGAAAATACTTGAGTAATCAAAGGTGTAATTTACTATAGAAAATTAATTACAAAATTTCTGTTTCCATTCCATGCATTAATAGTAAATCCTTTTATTCAGTATTGTCATCAGAAAGCAATTATTTTTGTTTTCTTCTTCTAGTTCTGAAAGATTAAAATCAAGTTTATGATAAAAAATTTAATTTGCAGAATAAAAAATAGGAATAATTTCTTAATAGTTCTGTGTAATAGAAATTAGTTAAATACATGGGAAATATAACCTAGTTCGTATTGACTTGTCATTTTTCCCCTTACATATGCTCTTTGAATTAATGTGCTTTTTTTATTATTGGGATATAATTGACAGGTAACATTGTGTTAGTTTTGGATGCACAAGATAATGATTTGATATACATATGTATATATTATAAAATGATTACCACAATAGTTTAGTTAACATCCATTACCACATATAGTTACAAATTTTTTTTCTTGTGCTGAGAACTTTTAAGATCTATTCTCTTAGCAACTTCAATGTGCTTTTAATAATAATCTGCCAAAGCCCTTATTTGGTATGTCAGCTCTCATGCTTTGCCTCTTTCCTGGTAAAAGAGGGCTGACAGTAACATTTTCCCCTTTTTCTTGACCTTTTTGAAATTTAGGAGAAAATTATTGCTTATACACCTGGTGGCATTTTTATTTTGTAAGGTATTACTACTTCGTAGCCTAATGGATTCCAATGGGAGAAAGTGTTAACACTAGGATATCTTACTTAGGAATTGGAGTTTCAGAGAAAATATCACTACCGCCAATAGCAATCTTTTTAAAAAAAGATTGCCAAGCCAAGTCAGTGCTTCATCAGGCTAAAGAGTGTCCAACACACAGAATTCCAGAACAATTGAAAAAGTGACTAAACCTCATGGAGTTCATTATAAAATAGTTATTTAAATATGATGTAGATTTGAAAAACTGGATACATGCCAATGTTCTCGTATTCAGGAATTATGCTGAAACTTCCAGTTGACCATTAGAGTAAAAGGGAAAGGGAGAGAGAGAAGAAATAACAGGATTATTTTGACATAAGAAAAAAAAAGATGGTAGATGTGAATAGCCTTCAGAAAGTCAGGAATCCCACAGAAGAATGAAAAGACTTTAAACATAAGAACTATCAATGACTCAACCTCACTTATACCTGGTGCCAACTTCTGTGAAAGAAAAATACACCAAGAATTTGAATTACAGTGTATCAATTTGTTTAGAAATTTAACTTCCTGGTTTAAAAAAGTTTTTTTCAACCTTAAATTTCTATTATGTATATATAATAATCCTGGATGATCAAACATTTAAGCCCATCCTTTAAATTATAATGTCAAAATATGTTTAGTAGACATATATTACGAATCATCATAGTTAGCTATTTTTTATATAAAACGCCCCATAGACCATCGCAAACCGTCCCAGAACTCAGTGGCTCAAAAGAATAAGCATTCATTGAGTTCACATAGGTCAATTATTTAGGCTGAGGTCAGCGAGGAGAATCTTCTTGTCTCAGCTGGATTTCCCCACAGGTAAGGGCGTTGGCTGGCTCTTGGATAATCTATAAGAAATTTATCTAGGATGACTGGGAAAAGATAGTTCTGTTAAATGTCTCTCTCCCATCCACCCAGTATTCTGTACTAAAGTTTTCCTGTTTAGGGCAGAAACTTAAAAATGAGTAAGCCCAGTCAAGAGAAAGTACAAGAGTGAAAATACACACATGCAAGCCTCAGCATGTACCACATTGACTATATTACCATTGGGCAAAGAAAGTTATATGACTGACCCCAGAATCAAAGTGGCAGGGCATTACAAAGATATAGTCCAAAGAGGATGCACAAGGAGGAGTGTCATTAATTAGGGCTGACAATGCAACCAATTTTCCATAAACAGCTTGTGTACTTCATGTTCTTAGCATTTCTACATACAACTTTTGCTCTAAGTCACCAATCTCTGAGTCTACTCAATGACTTCTCTGTTAAAATGTTCTTTAAAGTGATTTTTAATCAGGTTTACTGTGGTACAATTTACATACAATAAAATTCATCCATTTTGAGTGCATGAATTTGGAAAAATAATACACTCATGTAACTACTACTTAATCATTATAGATAGAACCTCCCATCATTCAAAAAAGTTCATTCATGACTTTTTGCAATGAAAGACCAACGCCCTGGATCAGGTGAACTTGATATAACTTTTTCCCCTTTTAAACAGACTTTGTTTTTTAAAAGCAGTTTTAGGTTCACAGCAAAGTTGAGCAGAAAGTACAGAGAGTTGCCATCTATCCCCTGCCCTCACACAGGCACAGCCTACCCCACTATCAACATCCCCATTACTGTGGTGTGTTTGTTACAACTGATGAACATACATTGATACATCATCATCCATAGTTTACATTAGGTTTTTTACCTTCTATAGGTTTTGATAAATGTATAATTAGATGTATCCATCACTACAGTATCACACAGAGTCATCTTACTACCCTGGAAATCTTCTGTGTTCCATCCATTCATCCCTCATCCCCCTTAGACCCTTGGAAATCACTGATCTTTTTACTGTCTCCATGGCTTTACTTTTTCCTGAATGTCATATAGTTGGAATCATTAGGTACATAGAATTTACATATTGGCTGCTTTCACTTAGAAAGATGTGTTTGAGTTTCTTCTGTGTCTTTTCATGGCTTGATAGCTCATTTTTTAAAATTTACCACAATTTATCCATTCATCCACTGAAGGACATCTTAGTTACTTCCAAGTTTTGGTAATGATGCATAAAGCTGCTATAAGCATTGTGTACAGGTTTCTACGTGAACTTGGTATGACTTTTATTGCCAAAGATTAGTTTTTCTGTTTTAGAATTACATATATGGAATACAATATATATATGGAATCATTCATTTTGTGTGCTTTTTTATCTGACTTTTTCTCAGCATAGTGTTTTGAGATTCATCCATGAGTCCGTTGTATATATCAGTAGTTTGTTCTCTTTATAGTTAAGTAATATTCCATTGTATGAATATATGAAATATGTACAATTTGCTTCTCTCTTCAGCTGTTGATGGACATTTGAGTTATTTCCAGTTTGGGAATTTTATGAATAGAGATGCTATAAACGTTTTTGTACACATCTTTTGGTGGATACGTTTTCGTTTCTCTTAAGTAAATGGCTTAGAAGGGTATTATTGAGTCATACAGTATGTCTATTTTTAACTTTATTAAAAACTGGCAAACTGTTTTCCGAAGTGAATGTACCATTTTTCACTTCCAGTAGAAATATATAAAATTTCCAGTTGCTGAACATCCTCCGCAACAGAAAGGATTTATGATCTATTGACTTATGGTTGATCTTCTAAGTATTTTAGCCATTCTATTTACTGCATGGTATCTTTCTGAGGTATTTTTAAATTCCATTTTTTTGAGGTGTAACTTACATACAATAAAATGCATCATGTAAAGAATGCAGTTTGATGAGTTTTGCTAAATGTACATATCAGTTTAATCACCACAATCAAGAAATAGAATATTTTTATCTCCCCAAAATGTCCCTTTGTCCTCCTTAGGAGTCAATCTTCCCCACTTCTCAACCCAGGCAACCACTGATCTGATTTCTGCCACTGGAGATTGGTTTTGCCTGGTAAATGTCATACAAGTGGAATCATACAATAGATACTATTTTAGTGTCTGGCTCCTTTTGCTCGGCATAATGCTTTTGAGGTTTATCTATGTCATTTTGAGTTTCAGTAATCCATTCCGTTTTATTTCCATCTAGGGTTAATTGCATGATTGTATACAATTTCTTTCCCTGAGAAGTTGTTCCATTTTTGTTTCCACCAGCACTACACGAAAGTTCCCGTTGCTCCATAGTCTCCCTAACACTTAATACTGTTAGTCTTTTCATTTTTGGCCATTTTAGTATTTGTGTAGTGATATCTCACTGTACTTGTAATTTCTCTTTTCCTGATGAACAATGATATTGTGCATCTTTATATTTATTTATTTGCCACTGTGTATTTTCTTTTGTAAAATATCTGTTTAAATTTTTTCCCAATTTTTAAACTGGATTAGTTGCCTTCTTATTACTAATTTGCAAGCATTCTTCATAAATTCTTTTTCAGTGTTTATTCAGTTATTTCATAAGGAGGAAAATACCATAATTAAATTGCTAAGTAAAATTTCAGATTGTATAATATAATTTATATTGAAAACTAAACTATGGGAAACATGCATAGAAAATGATATAGTGAGATTAGCACAACTCATTATCTTTTTCTAAATTTTTCATTGTTAAATAATGACCATGGAGAAGAAAAAAAAAAGACATTGATCAAAAGGAGATGCAACTGAAGACATTTAGATTTTTTTTAGCTTTAATGAGGTATAATCAATATACAAAAAATTGCACACATATAATGTATATATCTTGATGAGTTTGGACATATGCATACATCTGTGATACTAACACCACAAGCAAGGTACTAAACATATCTATCACCTCACAAAATTTCTCCGTGTTCTTTTTTGTCTTTTTTTTCAGCAAGAACACTTAATGTCATGTATATCTTCTTAACATATTTTAAAGTACACAATACCTTATTGTTAATTATAGAGACTATGTTTTACAACAGATCTCTCGAAATTATTCCTCTTGCATAACAGAAATTTATACCCAGGGAAAAACAATTCCTATTTCTCCTTCCCCTTAGCCCCTGGCAACCACCATTCTACTCTCTGCTTCTATGAGTTTGACTAGTCTAGATTCCTAATATCAGTGGAATCATGCAGTATTTATCCTTCTGTGTCTGGCTTATTTCATAGCATAATGCCCTCAAGACACATCCGTATTGTGGTAAATGGCAGGATTTGTATATTGACCATATACCCTGTAATCTTGTTAAATTCTCTTATAAGTTTCAGGAGATATTTTGTAGATTATTTAGGATTTTTTACGTATGCAATTACCACTTGCAAATAAACATGCATTGCATTTATTTATTTATTTTTTCCTTATTCCACAGGCCAGGTCATTTAGTGCAGTGTTGAGTAAAAATGCTAAGAATGGACCTCATTGCCTTGTTCCTGCTCTTAAGCTGAATGGGTCCAGTCTTCCATCGTTAAGTATGATGCTAGTTGTAGGTTTTTGCTTTTTTGTAAGTAAATTGTATCAGGTTGAGAAAATTGTCTTCCCTTATTGGTTATCAATGCAGTCAGTCTCCATGCACAGCTTGTGTTGTTCATATTTTTGTTTCTATTTTAACTTGTTTCTTTATTGCTAAGTCTCCAATTCTTCTCAACGTGGTTCTTCTTTTGGTTTCACTTGGGATCTCTCATGTAGCTGCAGTCAAATAGCGCCTGGAGTGGAATTCATGAAAGTTTCAATTGGAATACTGAGACAACTGTGTTTCTCTCTTTCACTACAGGGTCTTGGGGCATTTCCACATAGTTTCTCCAGCTGAGTAACTAGACAACTTTCATGGTGGCTCAGGGTTCCAAAGAGCTCAAAATTGGAAACCAACAGCCTTTCTTAATGTATAAGTCCAGAATTGGGTCATCATTCTTTGTGGGCAGGGACTACACAAGAGTTCAAATCCTGGGGGCCACCTTCAGAGACAGGCTACCACAACGTGCTACTGTACTCTTAGTATTCTCTTAAGTGCTTTTCTTACCTATTTCTGTAAAATGTAGATTTCAGATAACATCCTTCAAATGTGATCTAACAGCTCAAGATTGTAGATTAAAGTTAACTTTTCTACTCATGTTCATTGCACTGCTTTTTCTGAAGTATTTAAAAGTAAATTACAGAAGATGTAACATCATAAATTTATATTCTTAATTTACATTTTTATATATTAACATAAAACAGTAAAATTATAACGCTAAACCACTAGACAAAATATTCAAAACAAATATTAAATTAATTCTTTTATATAAAAACACACATGAATCTGAAAGATAAACATTTAGCCCCAAACAAAAGCAAAAGAAAAACTAGGAGAATGAATCTAAAATGTTTGAGTTAATGTGAGTGGATAACAACATGAATAAGAAAGAAAAATATGCCTAACTTTTAAATAATGTTATGTTTATAGAAATCAAAACAAACAAACTGACAAAAAAGCAAGCAAATATTTCTAAAGCAAAATTCTGGACTTCGCTTTGCACTGCAGAGGGTTTCTGCAGGTGTTTACTTGTAGGAAATCTGTGCAAATAGACACAGTGTGTCACCAAAGGAATTCTTCTTAAATGTACAACTGACTTTTATTGAAATAAGTACAAGAAAATTGCATAGATAACAAGCTAACAGAATTGATGAAGATCATATCTGCGGAAGTGAAATTGCTGAAAAATCTTGTAACTAAAGTCATTTCTTGATTATGTAAAGATGATTATCCATTTGTTCAAATTCTCAGCGCTCCATTTATTATGCTTTCTCTTCCCTTCTCTGCACATCCAAATCAGACATTTGGCAAGCACAAGTCATAACCCTCCAGCAAACTCTTCCTTGAGTGTGTCGGTCCATAGTCAGCTCTCCTTTCTTCTTGCTCTGGTAACTGTCAGTTGTGCCAATCAGCTGGAATTATTAGTCACCCTGTGCTGTTATTTCATTGTTATTTTTCCATAGAATTTTTTCATTGAGATTCTTAATACCTATATGACTAGAGACTAACTCTTGTATCTATCATGTCTCCCATATTCCAAACAATGAAAGTATATTTTAAGACTCTATGAACATTTGTTAAATTATACAGAAGGCAACCTAAGCTTTTTAATTTCTCTCGTCTATTACCTCAATTTTGATATCTTTTCACTAATTTGTCAATTAGAAGTCATAATGCAAAAAAATCCTTTGCAAAATCATTTGACCATATAGTGTAATATTCTGATTTTCAAAGGTTTAGATACTAGAGAATGTACACATGCGTGCACACACACATATGCACAAGCCACATTGCAGATTCTTTACATTGAAAAACAGTGAAATGCTCTAAGTGTCACTTAACCAAACCATATATTGTGTTCATCTTAAACTATGTTCTACAAAAAATACTGTGTTTAGATACTCACCAAAATTATAACATCTACTAATAGTTCTTAAGAACTCAGGCCCATTTGGCATGACCATATCATTCAGCTCCACAAACCTCATAAATTTAGAGGTTGAGCTGGAGAGAGCGCTTTACTTACCCAGACTTAACAGGCAGCTTTGGGAGAGCAAGGAGCATGTCTGAGCACCACGGTATCCTTAGCAGTTAGCAGGAACATTATTGAAAGAGTACTCTAGCTAATTTCAGAAACTAAAGATCAATTGCATTCATGGGTCTGTTTGGATATTTGTACACAGCATTAAACCATTTTATCCACAATCTTCATACATTTTGACAGTCATTATAAGTCAACAAACTTGTTAATATAGTGGATAAAGTCTATCTGAAAAAAAAAATTCATTCTGGTCACTTACGTGAAAGGTTTCTACAGAAAGAACTTTAAATAACTTTCAATCCTTGAATGAAAAAAAGAAACATCACACAAAAACCCAAACATTCTTGTTAACAATAAATCTTTTTTGTTAAAAATATAAGGAGGTGAGGCCAAAAAAGTGGAGACCCCAAGTGACGCAGAAAACACTTATAAGGCAAATATAGAGCAACATTTTAACTTACAATTGTTTTAAACAAGCAGTTACATTTTGTGGCAGACCAATGTCAACCCTACACAATCATTAATGAGGTGCCATGGTAGTTTCATGATTCTAGTAGCAATTAATAAGGTAAAAAAAGAAAATTTCTGGCAAAGAGTCAAGGTTTGAACTTCAACCATGAGATACTTGCAGCTACCCTCAGGCCACGTAAAGCAAAACACGCAATAAAACAAAACTTGGTTCACATGAAGCCAGAAAATTAGCATCATTAAATGCGGCCTTACTCTTTCTATAGAAAATTATCATTTGCTGTTGTACCATTAACTTCCATCAAGTTCCTACCATTATTACTCACCGGCAATTTGTGCTTGAGTTCAGTTTTTATCCTAGAAGGAAAACTCTGCCGTATATACTAGCAGATCTCTTTGGTTGCTGAGGGCAGTCAAAAGTCCTTGAGCGTGTGTGTGTGTGTATGATATGTTTTAAGCAGGCTTTCAAAATATTGCTTTTGGGGTGGGAATTCAGGTTTTGTGGGAATACAATATATTTGAATATATGTTTGGGTGTTAGATAAAGTTAGAGAGTAAGGAGTCTTCAAAACGTTGGCCTTTGGGACTTCTCTCCCTTCTCCCCCGCTGTATTGTTCTGAAACACAGGGCGTTTTAACCTTTCAATTTGGTCTTATTTTCTTTTGAATGGACAGCATGGTACAGGTAAGCCATAAATTGCATTATTGCACACTAAATGCTTTTTAAAAGCATGGTAGGAACCAGCTATTGCAAGAACTATTATTTATCCTAATTGATCCCAGCTGAGCTTGGAAGGGAGTCTGGCCCGAGAGCCTTCAAAGACTTGCCAAAAGGCTGTCAGATTTGATAACTCACACCACTCTGAACTTGGCTCGGAGAGGTCAGTTACAGAGTGAGCACTAAGCTCCCCCCGACATCCAAGCCTGCTGAAAAATGCAGATACGCTGCCAGCTGACTCGCAAGCCACTAGATTTTCAACTTTGTTTTAAGAGGCTCATGTGTTCTTGGAACTGGTGATGGGCTGCTTAGCAATGAGAAGACGTTCCCTTGTGGAGCTACAGAGCAGATGTGACTGTCCTGTGTGCTGGGAGGCATCTGTTTTTGTTAAAACCTAGTTTACGCATTGGCCTAAAGATTTAGGATGAGCTGGGGATAAAACAAAACCTGAAATTATGCTTCTTTGATTGAATAACTGAATGGATCCATGAATTTGCATTTTATTGTTTTATCTTACATTAATCTTTTTCATATAATATTCCTCATTTATAGATTATACAAAGATTGTTGTTGTGCGGCATTAGCAAATCTCCAGCTGAATGATCTTTCCAGTTAATTTGTAACATTAGGTTTTAAGCACCATGAAGGAAAGAAAACAACATTTGTCTCTTCACTGTTACTGTTTCTTTGCCTAACATAATCCCTGGGCTCAGGGTGAGCCCTCAAGAAACTCTTGTTGGACCAGTGAATAAGTGAAGACACAGTTGTGTGAATGAGGACCTGGGCAACCTATCTGAAGGCTTGTCTTTTTCCCTTGGTTCAATAAACTTCGTCAATTGACGGATGTATTAACCAACCTTATTGTGATCATCATTTCTCAATATATACCATCATGTTGTTCACCTGAAATTTACACAATGTTATACATCAATTATAACTCAAAAAAGCTGGGAAAAAAAGAAGACAATTTTAAAAAAATAAATAAACATCCTCACTAGTGTCACTTCTAAAGACATTTTGGTAGAAATATATCATTTAAGCCATGTATTTCCAGCAGTCACTTCAAATCCTACTAGCAGCTTTTTGAAATTTCGTATTTTTCATGGAGAGTTTTTTTAATATTGCCAGAAATTGAGGAGAAAATTTTATATTGCAAGTTTTTTTTCTTCTCCATTTTCCAATTTTGGATGTGTGCAACTTCGTATTTTTACCTTCATATCTGAAATGGGGCTTTATATCACGATGGATTAAAGACAGCCCCCAATTCTTTGCCCCCTCCTAACTGAGAAGAGAGGACTATTTCCTTCCCATTGAGTCTGAGAGGGCCCTGTGACTGACTTTGACCAGTACAATGCCTCAGAAATGACATGTGTAACTTCCAAGCTTGGGCCCTAACAGATATGCAATTTCCTTTGTCACCTCTGTTGGTATGCTCCCTATTGGAAGCCAGCTGCCATGTAAGAAGTGCAGGTGACCACTTTCTTGTGGGGAAGCCCAGTCTTCTCAGACAGAGAGGAAGAGAACACATGAAGAAGCACAAGGGGGCTAGAGAAGTGAGTGAACTTCTTGGACCTTCTAGCATAAAGAAGGGAGTGAATGATGCCAGTGCTGATTCCTTCCCAAATTCCTAATCTATGGAATCAAGAGGAAATAAAGTGATTGTTGTTTTAAGCCACTAAGTTTTGGGGTATTTTTATAGACAGCAGTATATAACAAAAATATGTATATCATCATTAAAAATATCACTCTTCTAAATATAGTAGTTCAAGTATGCCTACAATACATACTTTGATGAAAATGAGAAATAACTCCAGATTATAACTTTTTTTCCATATGAGCCCTCTGGAGATAAACAATTGATTTCAATATAAGCCTATAATATCAACTTTTTACATTCAAGGTTAGATATAAAACTAATTGAAGCTTTATCATGCCATTATAATACTTAATACTCAAACTTCAACTTTAGAAAAATGGCTCTCAAAGGTAGATCTTTACTAGAGTTTATTCTATAAACATTTTTTAACTTGAATATAGTCACATGAAATTTCAGTTGGTTACCTAATCTTTAACGTCAACAAATACTCCAAGTCCCTGGGTTAAACATGAAAGTATTACTAAGAAATTCAGTTCTCCCCTGCCCAACAATTGCAAAATGTTTTCCATTATTTTCCTCTGTGACTTCCTATGAAATGATTCAACCAACTATTGATTTAGCAATTGCTATCATACAGATAGATTAAGCTGAAGCTATAAAAAATATCATATCTCACCATTCTCTCTTCCTTTCTGTATTAGTCAGAATCTGAGCTTGAGTATAGGCAGGAACCCAAAC
Organism: Equus przewalskii; assembly: GCF_037783145.1. NCBI lineage: Eukaryota > Metazoa > Chordata > Mammalia > Perissodactyla > Equidae > Equus > Equus przewalskii. Next base: position 25,344,258 of record NC_091857.1, on the reverse strand, counting down.
AGGGATGAATTAAATGTGATAGACTTTTATTGTTCTCTTATAGAATTCCAAGTAGCTGTGATGGCTCCATTCTGCAAAATTGAAAGGAGCCCAAGTTCTCTCTATCTGGTGGCACTCTATTACTTCCTAGGATGCTGTGCTTACCTTCAGCATTCATTTTTGGACCAGTGAGAAGAGGAAAAGTGGAGAGGATGACACACTCTTTCCTCTAAGGACACTATCTGGAAGGTGAGCCTATGACTTGCACCCACATCCCAATATGTCTAAGTCAGTCACGTGGGCACGTCTAGAATAAGGAGGCTTGAGACATATTCTTTATTCTGAGTATCTGTTGGTAGAGCTAAAATTTTTACTACTACAGGAAAAGGGAAGTATCGATATTCAGACATCTCTAGTGTTTATCACAATTTTCACCATTTATTCAATTCTTTACGACCATCTAATAGAGAATTGATATTTTCTGCTTTCATAGCCAATCCTAGTTAAAATGATGAAGCTGAATACTAACGTAACACTTGTCTTTGGCAAACACTTCTCTGATTATTTTGTGTCCTCATTCTGACTTTTGGCTCCTCAAATTTCTCAACTGACCCAGACACTACATTAATGTGGCACATTAATTGTGCCTGAATAATGTTGCAAGCTCCATCCTCCTGCCCCTGTCCTCAGATAAATTAGAAAAAAATAGATTTTTTTTTTTTTTAAACTTAACTTCTCCTTTAATTACCAAAGCATGCTGTACTCTCTTGGGTGATATTAGGTGGAAACAGGTTAATCTCTTTTTTCAAAGAAAGTATTTATTTTGAACACCTTAACGTTAAATAGTCAAGTTAAGGATGAAAACATAGACACTGTATTATACAAGCAGTGGAGAGTTTTTCATTAGAAACAATCTTTGGCTTTGTTCGATTATACTAGGCAACATACGTGTAAAACAAGTCCTGGGGAATAATCCCATCCAATATTATCAGGAAGTATTCACTTTTATTTTGGACTATTTTATCTATCTATCTATCTATCTTTAGCCAAACTACTGCGAGAAAGCCAGCCCTCAGGACAGAAACCTTGTATCCATACTTGATTGTTTTCAGAGTGAACCCCAATAAAAAAAAAAAGTCATGTCCATTCCCCACTCCAATGAGTGCTGCAGAAACAAGACCAGGATAGAACCCAACCTTCCACCCTGCAGTAAGGAGGCAGCATCTCACCCTACAGTAATGAGGAAGCACCTCTCCTCGACTGAGTCTGTGGTCATAAATCTGGCTTCCACTCTCCTTCTTCAGGGTTTAAGTGGCTCTCCTCCCACACAGAGACTTTTGGTAGAACTCTGACATCCACTCTACTCCAGGAAGAGGGGGCACACTTGCCTGGTGAAGCCTGTGGGAGGTATTCTGCTGTCCATCCCTGCCCTGCCCTAATGACAAGGTACCCTTCCTCCATGGACATGTGGATGGAACTCTGCATTCCACCATCTCCCTATGGTAGTGAGGTGCTGTCCCTCCCTCTCCCTAGTCCATATGGAGGAGATTGGAGAGACCAGACACACTGCAGGGGACTTATAAACTAAATTGGCACTGGATCAACAGCCCACAAAAGTGAGCTGGAACGTGCGTTTTCAACCTAAACAGGTTGACCACCTGCTTAAATAGAAGATATATACAGGAACCTTAGTCAAATAACATAATACTCAAATTGTCCAAGATACAGTCCAAAGATACTCAACATACCAAAAACGAGGAAAATCTCAAATGAGAAAAGAGAATCAACAGAATCAAACACCAAGATGATACAAATGCTAAAATTATTGGATAAGGTTTTTAAAGAAGACATCATAAAAATGTTCCAAAAGGGAAAAAAAAGGGGACATGTAGACAATCTCAGTAAATAAATAGAAGATATAAAGAGCCAAATGGAAATTTTGGAACTGAAAAAAATAATCAAAATAAAAATCTAACAAGATGGTATAAATAGCATAATGCAAATGACAGAGGAAATAATCAGTAAGATTGAAGGTAAATTAATAGAAATTATATAATCTGGACAACACAGAGAAAACAGAAAGCAAAAAAAATAAGCTGAATCTCAGGGACTTCTGGGACAATAACAGAAGGTCTGACATTTGTGTCATTGGAGTCCCAGAATGAGAGGAGAAAGAATGCAGGGCTGAAAATTTATTTGAAGAAATAACGATTGAAAACATCTCAAATTTGGTGAAAGACAAATCTACAGATTCAAAAAACCGAGTGAACTCTAAACAGGACAGACTCAAATAACTCCACACCTGGACATAGCATAGTCAAACCTATCAAAACTAAAATAGTAATTTTATTAATCACTAGTCTAATTTGGCTAGAAATAATGCTGGAAAAGGCTATCATATGGTAGTTAGTATGCTAGAATCCCAGCAGAAAGAACAAAACCATAGAGAGTTTAAGCAGTTTAAACTACATATAGCAACTGAAAAAGCTATATTTTAGGTCTTGTTGGTTTCTGTTTGACCTAGCTGAACAGGGTAACCAATGCACAAAAAATAATTCCTTTACTTTTAAAATCAGTTTGATAGCATCATAATTATTTGTGTTCACTCTTATTTTCCAAGAAATATTACCTCTATGTCCATACCCCGGTTTTACTTATTCTTGTTAATTTTGTTTCTTTGAATGTTACAAATATGTCTTTTGTTTAATGTTTGAATCTTCTCCAACATTCTGGATCTAATTAATTTGCATATTTTAATGTTGGAGCTATTGACCTATTTTTATACTAATAGGTAATTTTATACAAACTGTGTGTCACTTTTTAAGGAATTTGTATTTCTAAAAGAAACACATTGCAATTCACTAATTGTAAAGATTGACAGACACTAAAACTGGTCATGATCTTTGAAATAACATGGTGAATAAGTCATGGTGAGTATCAAAGAAACAAAAATGCTGAAACCTAATTGGTATGAATTTCAGAAGTAAAAATAATTTCTTTTGATAATTATTATCAAAAATAACCACACCCTCCATCAAAGGATTAAGTTTTATCATGTCCTTTTTAACAACTCTTTTTAATTCAGTATTCTTCTGGCTTGAGGAATCTCAGAGTTAAAGTGAAACGTGTATTCTATTTTATATCATCCGTTCTTTTTTGTAGACTAGAGAAAGAAAATTTCAATATAGGCTTACATGTTTGTGTACGTGTCAGTATCCTGTTTTTATCTGGTAAATCATCTGTTTTCACCAAGCAGTCCAAAATAATACTGTAATTTTAATAAGTTTTTGATAGGAAACATTTCCAGTTTTTACACCTATGATAGCATTCATATAGTCAGTTTTGGTTCATTATATATACTGTGAATTTTTTAGGGAAATATATTAATTTCTATTCCATTGTAAGCATTATATATTTGGATTACCTCTCCCATGCTCCATGTGAATGTTTTTCAGACCATTCTTTTTAATAATAGTGTAATAAATTAGAAAAATTTAGGGACTCCTTTCCTTGACCACATTTTATGCAAGAATTTCTTCCATATCTTCTCTCTAAGTGAGTTTTTTTCCAATAGCTAAGATTCTCATCACCTTTCTGATGGAGCCCTTTTTTTCCACCTAGGTAAGGAAGAAGTGCCAAAGATTACTTACTCATGGCCATCATTTCCAGACAACACTTCTTTCTCCATTCCTCTTTTTCTGTAACTTTTGTCATAACAGATAGTCTCTCTATCCTGAGAGTCATCAGCCTACAATCTCCTAACATACTCATTTATTGAGTACTTGCTTCACAATTTTTCTCTCCACTCCAGTCCCATTAATAGTTTCATCATCCAAGTAGGTGATTCTTCTGGCACTCTGGCTCAGAGGCCTTCAATCCCTATAGAACCAAGTTTTCTCCATTTTATTTGTTACCCACAAACATAAATGTAACCTTGGATGAAATAATCACTCTCTTTTTCATTTCTCTCTATAATTTTGAATGTTGAAATTTCTCCTCTTTGAAAATCAATAATCACAAGAAGAGTAGTTCTTTTTAACATGTTTCATTTGTCCCACTTCCATAACCATATTAAGCCTATTATTTTAAAATCTTAATTCTAAATTCCACCACTACTTTATTCTCCAAATCCAAAGCCTACTTCTGATTTCACTTTCCTTTGTTTCCAGCCAGGAAGCTAAAGGCAACCACATTATCTTCCACATATAGCCTCCAAGGGCACCCATACTAAGGACACACTGCTTTGACTGCATTGATAACCCTTTATTACATCCATTGTCTGGTTTTTCTACATCTGCTCTCCAAATTGCAGTTGTTGATTAAAAAAAATCAAAAGCATGCTGACCACATCCACTTCAAATTAATGTTATCTCATCATTTCTCACTACTTATTATTTTTTTTTAATCATTATCATGTTCCCTTTAGCAGGTGTTCTGAACAGACTCTCAACTAACTGCCAATTCCCCTATTCCCAGAGGAGCTAATTTCCTCCATCCTCAAGAATGGTGAAATCATATGACAAGGATTATTTTACCTCCATTGATCCATTCCAAAAACATAGTGAGGGACCTATCATTTGCCAGATGCTAGAGGTAGAAGGCTATTAATCTAGGGTTCATCTATCATAAAGTTTATTTCTGGAAGGAGAAACATAAACATTAATTTTGATTTAATATGTTAGAGGTTACACCTGTAGTTCTTCGTTCTCTCTTTCCTATTTTTTTTCTTTATCCTCATCCACTTTTTTGCTTCCTACAAGAGGAACAAATGTCTCTCTTCTTTCCAATGTTCTCTCCTTAAGCAAAACACACATGCCATCACCACACAAATGCTTGACCGTTTTGATCCCCTGTTCAAAAGGTCTTTCCTCCTCCACTGGGCATTTGTTTTCCAACCTAAAACCATTATAAAGTCTTAAGATGAAAATTGTCTTCCTGGTGTATAGTTATTTTTTGACAATTTTTAAATAATTTTCTCCACTCTAAGTATAATTCGCTCATTGTACACTTAAAATCCAACTTCTATCTCCACCATTTACTGACATTTGCCTTACCAATTTCCAATCCAGTTATCTTTATTCACTCTTCATTGTCCCAGAATTCTTACTTCCTGAAATTCTTTTTAACTTGCCTTTCAATTATCGCTCTTAGCAGGAACAATCTACTGATCATTCCATTTTAGTTTTAGTATTTGTCTTCTGTCTTCTGTGAAAACATCTTGACACCTCTCGCCTCTCAGAATTAATGTCTCATTTCACTTACCATTTGCACGTATTGCTATCCCAGCTAATTCACAATTGTTTACATTTTATAAAAAATCAATAATATGAGCAAAGAAACTAAGATATAAGTTTTCAGACTATAATAAGTAATTGGATTTGATGTATTTGGGTTACAAGATATGACAGGTGAATCAGGAAAATGATGATGCGTTGGGAGATTACTGCCGAGTTGTGAAGGTCCTGGAAAGCCACAGAAGTCTTCTGAGCTTTAATCCTATTTTTAACTCTCCTTAATGAATTCTGCATTTCTTATTTTCCCTTTCAGTATAGTAGTTTTGGTAGGGGCAAGGGTGAGCTAGATGGAGTTATTTAATCAGTTGGTAAAGCAGTTTCTGAGATACTTGACATTTGTAATAAGTTTACTATTTTTTTTCATTCTGACACTGACTGGACTCTGATGTAATTTTCTGATAACACTGAGCTGGATTGTCTAACATATTTACCTCTACCCTATATATGTATGTAGATCCCTTGGACAGCTGGAACCAATTTTAATAGACTTCTGAAATTTCTATATTCAAAGCTTCCATTAACTGAAACTAATTTGATGAGTAGAGTTTAATGTCAGGATTGATGATGAGTCTCCTGAAGCTTCATCATAGGAAATACGGATTGTGGAGATTACTTCCCTGTGGACTGTTTACCCAGAAGTAGATGTCTAAATGAAGAAACAAAATTCCCATGTCTTTTACTGCAACATGTATACTTCTAAACAGCAAACGTATAGAATATGCCAGCAAAAACTCCAAGTACATCATTAATTATGCACCAGCTTTACTGAATGAATGATAGTCAATCCTCATTTTATTCTAAGCATAGCTTAATTCGTTTTAGAGTGGAGTTTTGCCAGACCAGATTGAAAGTGATCCTTCCATGCTCTATACCACAAATCTGATTATTCACCTAATTGGGGAAGGGGAGTGAGATTATGGAAGTAATTTGCTCTCTTCAATAGCATAAGTAAATCTGCTGAGGCCAAAGAAGATAGACTATTCTACTAAAATGGTCTTTTGGGATCAGAGGAAGTTTTTATGTAATTACATGCAATTGGATTTTATAAAGGTTTAAATTAGCCTTGACTACCACGTATCTGGGCAACTGTCCATCCCATAATCTGAATCACTGAAGACTGCTGGGAAGCAAAATAAAAGTTTTATTCTGGAAAAATTAGCAAAATAATAAAATGTTCTCAGATGATGTCAGTGTAAAGCTATTAAGTTTAAATTATCCTCATTTTAGCAATATCCTTTGGGAATAGGAAGAAAGGGATCACAGAGATTTGCTTAGGAGGCTCTGAGCTGAGCTATCAGGACTTAAAATGGGGGTTTGTAGGTATTATAAAATGTGTCATGGCTTCTATAACAGGATAAATAGTAGCATTTTTCTTTATTGGTGACTGATAGTACAGTTAACTTGAGTTTAAGTTTTAGAAATTCCACCTGCATTTTATATTGTCAAGAATTCTCCCTAAGATTCTGAACTACCTCACAAATCACCAAAAACTGAAAAAGATCCAGGAGAATCTCTTCTACCCCCAGAACTGTTCCCATTCTGTCTGATTTGATGGGCCTCAACTGTAATTAAAAAGTCACTCTCAATCTATAGGTAAAGTTCTATAAGTATATAATATTAAGACAAAATGTTTCTGGAAAAATGTATTGAAAGTTAACAATTCCAAATGTTGTCTAGGATGTAGAGCAATTGGAATTTTCATACATTGCTGGTGGATGTATAAAGTGATATAATTACTTTTGAAGGATTTATCCATTTCTTATAAAGTTAAACATATACCTATCCTACGACCACGCAATTTCACTCCTGGGTATTAACACAAGAGAAATGCAAATATACATCCACAAAAGGACCAGAACAAGAATGTGCATGGCAGCTTTATGCAAAATCGCCAAAGACTGGAAAGAATCCAAATGTTTATCAACAGGAGAGTTACTAAGAGATTGTGGAATAATGCTCTATATTGAAAAAGCATGACCTAGTGATGCATGCAACAACATAGGTGAATCTAAGAAGCATTGTGCTGACAGAGAGAAGACATTCTCAAAAGAGGAGAGATGTTTAAAATGTCATAACATTTTAAAGTAAACCAGTGGTTTGCTGGCGCTACAGGTGACAGAGTAGAGAATGAATACACAGATTTAATTTATAGTAGGCAAATAGTGTATATATTTGTCAAAATGAATCAAACTGTGCAATTAAAATGTTCATTTGAATGTATATAAATTGTATGATTGTATATAATATATATCATATATAAATTGATTTAAAATATTAGAAAATCACTTAATATTATACACATGAATAATTCAAATAAGAAAACCCATGTGATTATTTCAATTGATGCCAAAAATAAAGACAACTTTAATGCTTATTTTGATTAAAAAGCAAAGCAAGACAAAAGAAAAAATGTATAAAGATAAAACTGAAAGTTATTTTAAAAAATATGGTTAACAATAACTGTATGAAATCAACAGACATTAGTACATTTAATTACAAAATGGTAAAGGGTTTCCAATTAAAGTTAGCTAAAAAGGAAAGAAGAATTTCCTCTGTTAATAAGGTGTTTAAGAATTGGAAAGGAATCAGTATTTGCGGACATTTTGATTAATCCTAGAAAATTCAAGATAGCTAAGTAAAACCAAATAGAATTACAAAAAGCGTTCACTTAGGAGAATGAGAAGAAATACAGAGAATGCTGATGTTTCTTATCTAAACGATGAGTTAAAAGAAAGTATCTACACATAGATCAAGTACACAAAAGAAGCACATCCTTGCAGGACACTTATAATTCCTGTATAAAGAAAATTATAAGAATTATGGATACATATATATATAAAATATTTTGAATTAATTGAAATATATTTTGTTTAAGCTGTTTATTGAAATATTATCAAGAGTCTAACTTTTCCCCTAGATAAATTTAGACTTTTGTGGTAGCCAGACAGCAAGAAATGAGGACCTGAGTGTGACAGCTGCAAGGAACAGATGCTGCCAGGAACAGAAATGAGCTTAGAAAAAGATCCCTAACACCAGATGAGAAAGGAGCCTACTGTCGCCTTGACTTCGGCCTGAACGGAGAGCCCAACCACAACCTGCTGGACTTCTGACCTACAAAACTATGAGCTGCTAAGTTTGTGGCACTAAATTACACAGCAATAGAAAACCAATGTGACATTTAAATATTTCCAGAGTCCAGAGGAAATGTTTTTAATCCTAACATGATAAGGCTATTTGTCTGGAAGAATGAATAGTTCTAAAAAAAGTTATGAATAATACGAAGAAAAGTTAGAATAAAAGAGAAAGTGTACCCCCAGATATTATAGACATAATTAAACGTGTTCTATTGTCTCAGTAACTGATATGTGCATTATGAAGAAGATTATAAAGCCCATAGACAACTTTTTATTTTATGAATTCTTGATACATGATTTTAAAATCATCACAATCCATGAGACAGACATTTCTCAATCAATAAAATGTGTTTGAAAAATTAGGAAATTTTTAGGAAATAGAATAAAATTAGGTCAACCATACACAGATAAATTACAATTGGATTAAATATTTAAAACCAAAAAATTGAAACCATGATAATCTAAGAGAAAATAAGGTTAGAATTTGCAACGACTTTCTACATGTGAAACTGCAAGAAAATAAAAACTTTCTGTGTGGTAAAAACACAAAATTACAGACAAAAATGGGAAATATTTACAAGGAATATATCTGTAAAATATAAGAAGCTTTAGGACATAATTGAGATGAATGGAGAAAAATGTTGATAGAATAGGATTCATAGAGCAATAGTAATAGAAATGGATAAAAGCATGTGGGTAATAAAATTAAAGTATACTAGTTTTCATATATGAAATTGGTGAATCTATTTTTTAGAGTAGTATACTGAGGGAGATAACATTGTATTCAATTTGAGTGTTGAAATGTTCATGTCCTTTCAAGAAGTAACTTAACTTCTAGGAAACCTGTCATAAGAAAATAATTAGAAATGTGGAATATTATTTACCAACATATTATTTATATTCATAAGACCTCAGAAAAAATCTGAGTATTTCACAGTAGGGAAATTGGACAAATAAGTCATGGTAGAAATACATGGCAGAAAATTCTGTAGACTTTAAGATATTTTAGAAAAAAATAATTACATGGGGAAAATGCCCATTGGTTGTTAAGTAACAAAGTAAGACGTAAAACTCCGTATCTACTAGGCAGCCATGTTTGAATGATTATGTCAGGATTTGAAGATTACAGGGCTTTTACTTTTTAAAATTTTCTTCTTTAGAGTTTCCTTTCTTTCCTAGGTTTTCTATAGAAAACTTTTAAATCAGAAACAGATGTACATACATTATTATTTTAGGTGTTGCCTGTATCCTTGCAACTGAAAGAGGGATGTGGTCCATTAGCATGGGCATCACCTTAGAGCTTGTTAGACACTCCAAGTCTCTACTAGGGGGAAAAACTATTTAAAAATCAGATGGTCTTCAGGGATCGTGCTGAGATTCCTCTATGGTCAAAGGGACAATTTTTTCCCCCATTTCCTAACATTTCACAATGCTCATTGGTTTCTTCCATGTGTTTTACTTTAATATATTTGTGTCTTAATTATTCCCATGTCTAAGCAGAGCAAAGCACTTTTTTAAAGAAAAACATATTGGTATTTTGGCCATGGCTTTTAGATAACAGTGGTCTTTGTATAAATCTCCCTTTTTAAAAAAAAAAAAAAAAAGATGTTGATGATGTTATTCATTAGCCTAGCATTATAAGAATGATTTTGCTTCAAATGGAAACAATTTTTGTCTTCTTAGGCCCATATATAGTTCACTTAACAAAGAATTAAGTGAAATATCATGTCTCGAAAACTTCATTTTCTCAACTGAAAAACTGTCTAATTTAAAAAATCGAGGGGCTCCATTAATTATCCATTACTGAGGATCCATAATATTAATTTGTGTATTAAAATTTATCATTTAAATGTTCTACTAACATGCTAAGTCTTTGGCTTTTATAAAGAGATGTTAAAAATGAATGAGTGAATCTAACGACATTGACAATGATGTTACATAATCTAGCAAAAATACAATCTCTCAAATAAAGATCTTCCTCTAGAAAAAAAAGTCTGCATAGATGAGGTTTCTACTTGCTTTAATGAAACTGTGAGCATTGTTGAAAATAATATATGTTGTGTATTGAAATGCACTTTATTTTATAGTTTTTGAACTCAGAGCTAATTCAGTACTAAAAACTCAGTCATTTACTTTTTTTCTTTAATTTAGGCAGATTCCTGATGTGTAAAATGGGAGGAAGCATACTTGGCAGGCTGGGTTTTGAGAATAAAGTGAGATAACATATGTTCCTCAGTAGTTGGACTGTCAGACACATGATGATGTTCTGTAAATAGCAGCTACCGTTACTAAAAAATTCCTATTTTTGAAGTTTTTTAAAATATAAGCCAAGAGAAATTTTTGGAAGTAGATATAAATGTCAATATCATTATTATTTTATAAAAGTGCTTTTAGGAACTTCTTAAAGAATATCCTTCTAAATTTTGCAATGTATTTTTAAACTTCTATAGTATTTGGAGATTTGAAAACACTTATCAAAAGAGGCCTATTAGTTTCTTGACCATTAATCTTAAAATGACTTATTTACAAGTTACCAATTAACCACAGATTGTATTTTAACAATGGGTAAGTCAAGGAGAAAGGAAAAGCCGATGCACACAGTCTGATTCCAACTGTATACTTCCCTAGGATTTAGAAGACCCGTATTTTAGACTCGACTCTTCGATTAACTGAATCATTTAATTTTCTTTGAGCCTTAATTTCCTCATCTGTACTATTATGGGATGAGACCAGGTTCTTGCTATGCTTCTTCAGACTCAAAATTTCAA